>NC_133622.1:208190781-208393281 GCF_048593235.1 Sminthopsis crassicaudata
TGTTTGTTCCCTTTTCCCAATAAACTCATTCCCCAGGCAAAAATTAGGATCAGACTTAGCTAAGAAGGGAAAGTCCACAGGGTCAAGGAATGTAGAATATAACTTCAAATTTAATTAAGGAACAAAAGAGAGGAGTTACCTTGGTTAATCAGCTAGGGAGAGAGCCAACTGAAAATTCCTGGGCGGTGAACCTGATTAGCTTCTTTAAAATTCTCCTGCCCATGGAGTCTTTGGAGGAAAAAACTAGATTTCTAGAGGAACAGGCCGACAACAATTCCCTCTTCTCTTGAATCATCCTACCTAGCCTTTCCTAGTAGCTGATCTATTGATGATACCACTGAAAACCTATAATGTGCTAAATCACTGCTTAGCAATGATTAGGATGCTTTGGCTGGCTTAATTCCTGTGGACTTTGGGATTTATCTGTCATATAATGTAATGGAAAGAATCTTGGGTTTGGAGTCAGGGGACCTGAGCTAGATTCCCAGTTATTTTACAATCTATGTGATCTTGGACAATGCATATTTGAATCTCAGTTTCCTTATCTATAGAAGGAGAGTTAGATTAGATTAGGAATTCTTAATTTGGGTCTATGAAAAAAAAAATGATGCCTGTTTTGGATGTAATTGTCTTCTTTTGTAATCCCATTTCTATTTTATGCATTTAAAAATAGGCTCCATAGGCTTCACCAGACTGACTAAGGGGGTCCATGATATCAAAAACTTAAGAACTCCTGGGTTTCCCTCCAGCTTTATATCCTGAGAACTACTTAGAGATATGAAATATATTATGGGTAACAAGCAAGATGACCTAGAGAGCCTAATGCAAGATGGTAAGGTAGATCTTCCACATGTCAGTGGAATTTGATGGGATGGAACTCATGGCTAGAATATGGCTCTAGAAGGGTATCCTTTATTAAAATAAAATTAACAGAGTGAGGGGAGGAGGAAGGAAATAATTTGGGACTCAGTTTTTTTAAAATGGATGTAAAATTGTTTCTTACATATAATTGGAGAAAAATTAAAATGTAAGAAAAGAAATTGAACATTTTAAAAAAGTTTTTTTAATGAGGAAATCCAGGAATAAGAGGAGGGAAGGATGGTTGAAAGCATTTAGATAAAAATCAATAAAGTTATTTATTACTTGAGCATAATATTTGAACAGAAAGAAGAAATAGATGAGGATTTCAGGAAATGGATCATAAATCTAAGGCAGATCAATAACACACACACACACACACACACACACACACACACACACACACACGTGCTTTACTAATATTTTTACCCAGACATCTAGTAAAGTTCCCTTTACATCAAAAAACAGAGGAGTTAATAATATCTTGACTTCCCTTAATGGTAATTTTGCCCTTTATAATGTCAAGAAATCAATGAGGGAACTGCTTTTTTAAAAATCTAATTCTGATCAATGGTTGCCAAGTAAAACTGATGAACATCTTGGCAAGAAGTAACCATTTTCATCTTTGCACTTGTGATTAAGAAAGAGAAATGCTGGGAATAGTGTGATATGCACCCTAGATTTGGAAGAGTAGATTTCAAAAGAAAAGCCAAGGTAGATTTCCATGACCTAAAATTCTATAGGGCAATATATAAAGAGGTATTGAAAGTTCTGAAGAATGAAAAATCAGAAGATTAAAAATTTTTAATATAAAATAGAAAGGGTATTGTCTTTTGTATTAATGGGGAAATGACTGATCCACTTAGATTTCTAAAAGATATGTAGGGTATATGGAAGTAAGGGCAATAATGGAGAATGAATAAAAAAAAATTGTCATCACTCTATAAAATAGGAGCAGGAGAACTAAGGCTCAGAATTAACTGAGGTTTTCAAGGAATATTAAGGAAAACAAAAAGAATGTGGTTTTTAAAAAAAAAATTTCTATACCTATTTCCATAATTATCATGTGCACAAGAAAAATCAGATCAAAAAAGAAAAAAAGAAAAAGAAAAAAGCAAACAACAACAAAAAGGCAAAAATACCATTTTGTGATCCAGTCAGTCCCCACAGTCCTCTCTCTGTATGCAAATGGCTCTCTCCATCACAAGTCTATTAGAATTAGCCTGAATCACCTTATCATTGAAAAGAGCCAAATCCATCACAGCTGATCATCACATAATCTTGTTGTTGCCATGTACAATGTTCTCTTGGTTCTACTCATTTTATTCAGCATCAGTTCATGTAAGTCTCTCCAGGCCTCTCTGAAATTATCCTGCTGATCATTTTTTACAGAACAATAATATTCCATAGCATACATATACCATAACTTATTCAACCATTCCCCAGCTAATGGGCATCTACTCAATTTCCAATTCCTTAAGAGTGTGGCTTTTAATATATATAATATTAATAATTATACTGTCATATTAATGATTAATTAATTATTAAAATTAATAATATATAAAATATAATTTTAGGAAAAAAAGGAAAACTCCAAAAAATAATATATGATGGAATGATGATAATATATGCTAAAGAAAAAGCAGAACTACATAATTCTTATTTTCCTTCTCTTTTCTCAGGAGTATACTCTTTTTATATATTAAAAAAAAAACCTTTTTCAAGTACAGCACAGTTAAGAGAAGTATACTCTTTAAATAAAAATGAACAGAACCAAAGTGGCAAATGGAAAGTTGAACTGAAATAATGATAAGTAGGGAAAACACTCCACTGCCTTAATCAGTCCAAATCACCAGACCCAGTCAAACTACATTTTAGGATACTTAGAATAATAGACAGATAGATTTGCTAATCTACTGCCATTGATTTATGAAAAATAATGGAGAATGAGAAATGTGTTACAAGACTAAAGGATGTTCTGATGTTTAAGAAAGAGAAGGGAGTCTGCTAACAAAGCCAGTGAATTGGACTTTAATTCCTGTTCAGAATTCTAGAAGACTTGTCAAAGAGAATAGTAGATAAGTATATAGAAAAGGAGATGGCATTCTCAAAGAACTAGTACAGTCTCATCCAGATTCCAGTCTAATCTCATTTCTTTTCTGACAGAGTTAGTCAGATTGGTAATTTGGGGGATGTGTTAGGTACAATTTACATAGATCTTAGCAAAATTTTTGACAGTATCTTTTAAACATGAGAGAAATGTAGTCTAGATGAGATTATAGTTAGGGGGATTTGATTGAGTAGCTCAACCTAAAAAGTAGTCATTAATAATTACATGTCAACTTAGAAAGAGATGTCACAGATCTATAGTAACATCTTTATCAGTGACTTGGATAAAGACAAAGATTGTATGCTTGTAAAATTAGCAAATAATGCAAAGCTGGAAGAAATAGCTAACATGCCTGATGACAGAATAAGGATTCAAAAAGATCTGAACAAGCTATAATGTTGGGCCAAATCTAATAAGATGAAATTTAATACAAATAAGTGCCAAGTCTTATATTCAGGTTTAAAAATCAGTTTCATAAACAAAAGACAAGGGATGTATATTAATGCAACAATTTATCTAAAAACATATATGGGAAATGGAATAGACTACAATATCAATTTGTGTCACTAGCATGATATGGATCCAAAAAATGATAATGTGATCTCAGGCTGCATTAAAAAAGGTAAAATATCCAGAGTTAAGGGAAGTAAATCCCATTAGATTCTGTCTTGGTCAGACCATATCTATAATATTGTGTTCATCTCTGGGATTTTATAAGGGACATTAAAAATTAGAGATCATCCAGATGGAAGTCACCTAGGATCATGAAAAGTATTGAGATTTTTCCCTATGATTAATTGGAGGGCACAGGAGCCTTTTATTCATTAGAGGATTCCTGTTTAGGAACATGTTGACCATGCTTTCTTGGCCTCTGAAGTTCTTTTCAATTATGAGATTTTATGCATTTGAATCCTATGAATTAAAAAGTATATAACCCAAAGGTGAATAGCCTTTAAACAATTGCCAACAAACTGTAAACAATAGTTATATGCAGCTAACTGACTGAATTTTTGGTTTATGACTGAAAGAAAACCTCAGGGGTAAAGCAGAGTGACATAGCAGAATGAGCAAAGGATTTGAAATTAGAGTTCCTTAATTCAAATCTTGGCCTTTATAATATTTATTTAACTCCAGGTAAGTCTTTTATCTTCTCTGAGCCTAATTTCTCTGCTGTAAAATTAGGGTGGGTGAAAAAAAATTAAGGTGGCTGTACCAAATGCTTTCTCAAAGTCCTTATGATCTAAATCTATCAGATTTAGAAACCATGTTTCTAGAGAACTTTATACGTATGACAACCATTATTCTACAACATATTAATTGATCAATTAATTGAACAATACACCTGTTATGGGCTACTTTAGGATCTAATGAAATAATTGTTTTCCATCTCATGTTTTATATTTCAATGAATCTGTGATTTCATCAATGTTGGCCTCTACCAGTTTAAACTGAAACCTATCCATGCCTTCTCATTCTCTGAATTTTTTTTACCCATGATCTTCCAAAAAGCTTCTACAGAGATCTGCCCAGGGTGCTGAAGATCTTCTACCATAGGGCTTTTATTTTTACATTTTTTTATATTTTTTTACATTTTTTACATATTTTTACATTATATTACAGGTAATCCTCTGTCTCTTCAGTTATTATCTTTTACTTTCACCACAGAACTAACCTGTCTTTTCTTTGAATCACAATTTTCTCAGTGTATATACCTTGTGTCATTTCTTTTGTGTGGGTTATTATTGGATATATTGAACTTTTTACAAGCTATGTACTCAGATATATTTTTATATATACTGTGTTTTCCTTTGACACTTCTCTGTTTTTTCATCATAATTAACCAGTAAGACTATTGTATTAATTTGAAAACATTCATTATTTTGACACTTGAATTCTCAATGCCACAAAAGAGGTTGAGTCTTTGAGAATTGTCTTATAACACTGAGAACTCAAGAGACCTCCCTAGTATCACAAAAACAACAAATGTCAAAGACAAGACTTCAATCCATGTTTTATTGACTTGGGACCTGATTCTCAAGCCATTCCCCACCTATCAAAATAATGTATGTCTTCCAAATGACATAAATTGAGCTGGAGATAGAAATGGTAAACCAATCCAGGATTTTTGCCAAGAAAACTCCAAATGGATCTCTTCAACAAAGAGATCTAATTCAGTTCCAATTGATCGATGATGGACAGAAGCAGCTACACCCAGAGAAGGAACACTGGGAAATGAGTGTAAACTGCCTGCATTTTTGTTTTTCTTCCCAGGTTATTTTTATCTTCCGAATCAAATTCTTCTTGTGCAACAAGAGATGGTTCTGCACACATATATTGTATCTAGGATATACTATAACATATCTAACATGTATAAGACTGTCTGCCATCTAGGGGAGAGGATGGAGGGAGGGAAGGATAAAATTGGAACAGAAGTGAGTACAAGGGATAATGTTGTAAAAAATTACCCATGCATCATATGTTCTGTCAATAAAAAGTTATAATAATAATAAAAAGAAAACTCCGAATAAAGGTCACAAAGAGTTGGACATGACTAAAATGACTGAATAACAACAATGAAAAGATTTAAGGAATCTTCTTTCCTCAGGACTGTGACTAAGTCTAATTCAGTCTTGATATCAGTCCTACTCTAATCTTGGTATCTCATAATTTCCAGTGGCTGAAGCCACTCGTGTCTCTGGCATCTGGCCCTTTCCTGAGACAGGAAATTTAGTCCTTTAGAGATAAATTGACTTGCTCATAATCACACAGATATCCAGAGTTCCAACCCACATTCTATGATTTAAAATCCAACATTCTTTCCACTATGTCAGTGGTGTGTTTCAGTGGTGAGAGTCACCAAATCAAGAATTCTCACAGATGTGCTAAAGTTGGTTGTCTCTATATGAATAGTCATCAATCTGTGTTGACATCACCACAAAGATATTTATCAATATTTAATTTAACATTTAATTTAATTCAACATTCATTATCAATGATAAAAAATGGAAAAATTCTGTGAAGAACCTCACAGAGACTCATAGTTAGATAAATCTGAGTTTGCATTCCAATTTTGTCATGTGACTGGGCCTCAGTTTCCTTATCTGTAAATTGAATGGGTTGGATTGGATTCAATGCCCTTTAAGTTCCCATCCCATCTAAATTTATGATCCTCTGACTGTATATCCTGATAGTGACTTTAGTATGAAAATGAGTACTGGGGAGGACAGCAAAAACCATGATGGGAATGTGTTTCAAGAATAAGAAACAGAAAAGGTCACAGGTGTAGAGACTCTCAAGAAACTGCATACCTGTACATCATCAACACTTCTTTCAAGAATGAAATTGGAAGGTGCTAGATGTGATGAGCATCTAATGAAGTAAGCAGAGCAAAGCATCTGGGATGAAGATGGGGATAATCCTGCAGTATCCTGACCTAGTCAGACCACATGTGCAATTTTGTCGTCAGTTCTGGTCATAACATGGTGGGAAAACACTGATAACCTGGAGATTGTGCAGAGGAAGAATCAAGATGATGAAATATCTTGAGTTCATGCAATATATATACATATATATGTATATATATATATATATATATATATATATATATATATATATATATATATATATATATATATAAATTTAGCCTAAAGAAGAGAGACTCAGGGTAAAGGAGAGTCTTGTCTTGATAATTGTCATCACATATTTAAAAGACCAGCATCTGGCAAAGACTTTAGACTTATTCTACTTTTCCCCAGGAGTCAGAACCAAGGTAACAGATAGAAATTGCAAATAGGCAAATTTAGCTTTGCATTAGAAAGAAAAATGTTCTAACAGTTACAGGTTCTTTTTCTCTGGAGTTTTTAATACAAAGGCTGGTTGACCACTTATTGGCTATCCCATACAAGGGATTCCTGTTCTTCTATTGGTTGGACTAGGTGTTGCACTTATAGCCCTTCTTATTGTAAGATGCTGATTCTGTGACTTGGAATTGGCGTCTAGAATTGCTCAATGGTTTACAACATAATTAAGCAGTTTACTCACCTGCTGAGGCTGCCTTTTGCTTTTGCTTTCAGTGGAACGGGTCAAAAAGTAAATAGCTTATCTGACAAAGTGGTGGAAAGAAGGGAGGGTTTTAGTATTACCTTCAGGCATTCAATAAACATAAATTAGAGTATTGAGAGAGGGGAATCTATCCTCAAATGACTCCTTAGAAATTATGGACACCCAAGCAAAAATTTCTGAAAGGATAACCTCATTCAATCAACAAGTGTTTACTTGGAATATATTTGTGCCAGTCCTTTGCTAAGTAAGTCCCGTATCATAACAGCAAAGGCCCAAGCACTGTCTTTTCTCTCAAGCAATCTATTCTTAGAAATGTCTTGTTAAATAAGAAAATTTAATTAGTAGCATGTTTTCATGCAAATTAAAAACATATAATTTAAAAAGGAAAAAGAAAAGAAGTAATGGATACAAGATTTAATCATATGGAGAAATAACGAACTGGTATCTACTCATTGGCTCTTTCCTTTTCAAGGCTTTTCTATCCTCCTGATGTTACTTTTCCTAGGAATTGGATCTATGGCCATGGCTTTGCTATAAACAAGAGACTCAAGGAGAGGGAAAGAAGCTGTTGTTGTTGTTCTTGTGGGCTTAGGTAGAACATCCTAGTACAGATGTTAAATCAGAAGCTGAAATTGTGGCATTAATACTTAAGGAAGAGCTTTTCAATAGAATTGGGACTCAGGGCTAGCCATGGATATTCATATAGAGCTGGGAAGAAGCAGAAGCATTGTCCACTCAAATACCTTCAGCTAAGGAAGCAGCAGTTGTTCAGACCAGGGCCACATAGTCAGTCATCTACAGAGAAGAGATATGTCCCTGAAAATCAGAGTTTCTTCAGCTATTATAGAGACTAGAGAACAAAGACAATCTGGTCCTTGTCAGACTCTTGGGAAATCCATGCATTTAGCTAGTGGAGAAGGAGCTGGCAAAGAGGCCAGCAGAGGAGGAAGGGAGGGAGGTGGGAAAACATGGATCAAGATGTAACTCATGTACAACATTTCTTGGATTGAGAGGGTGTTGTGTATAGTGGTGAGAGTTGTATGCAGAATACACCTAGGATTTGGATTTGGTGGTTGGGGGTGACTAGTTCCATCAGTGATTCTCCTAAAGTATAATTCTGACTCTCTAGGATCAAATATAAGCTCTACTTATATTTGTAGGTTTTAAAGCTTTCCATAACCTGACCCCAATCCACTTTTCTAAACCTAACATATATTACTCCCTTTCTGTACTCTACATCCAGTCAAATGGACATTATTGCTTATATCAACATCCTGGCTTCCTCCAATACTTTATAAGCCAGTCAATCCCCCATGCCTGGAATGAACTTTCATCTCAACTGTTTCTTTAGAATTAATTTCTAAGGATTAGCCGTTTCCTGATCCCTCTAGTTACTAATGTCCTTTTCCTGTAAATTTACCATGTATATATCGTGTGTGCATATACATGTATGTGTATATATATATGTGTGTGTGTAACATATATATGTACATATATGTGTGTGTGTAAAACTTACTATGTGTCAGACACAAATATTATCTTAGTTATCTTCACAGCAGCCTTGAGAAGTGGGTACCATTATTATTCTCATATTATAGATGAGGAAATTAGGGTAGAGGATAAAAGAGTTGCCCAAGATCATCTAGCTAGTGAATGTATGAGATTGGTTTGAACTGAAGTCTTCTAGATTCTATTGCACCACCCAGAGTTCTTCCTGGGAGTTTAGACTATAGTTAAGGAGGTGATATAGATACACAAGAGATATTGATAGAGGGATACAAGGCTACTGATACTGAGATTTTTAGTAGTGATGTAAGTCTTTATGCAGGGAAGGGGTGATGAGCAGCTAGAATGACATCTAAAGGGGTTGATGAATATCCATGAGTTTAGCCCCTGAATCCAAAGGAACTCCCATCTTAATTTGGATCTTACTGAGACCTAAATTTCTTTTCAAGTCTTTCCCTGTTGTAGTCTATCTTGATGATAAAGTTATTTTCTTTAAGTGAAGATCTGACTACATGTCTTTCCTACTTAATCAACTCTAGTGGTTCTCTCATTTTCTCTAGGATAAAACATCAACTCCTTTGTTTAACTTTTCAAACCTTTCAAAAATCGCCCCAACCTATTTTTTTCAGCCTAACTGGACAACACGCCCCTTGAGACAAACTGGCCTTCTCTCCATTCCTCATATATAATAGTCTGTCTCTGCCCCTTTCCATTGAGCATCCCATATGCTGCAACACACTCCCTGCACCTTTCCCTTTCCCTCATAGAGTTCCTCTCTTCCTTTAAGAGTCAAGAAGCATCTTTTGCATGAAACTATGGGAGCTGAAAGATGAAACTATTTAGGAAACACTCATGGCTCCCCACCCCGCCCCAAATCTGTTTCCTGACCAGGAGGGTCAGTTTCTGAGGGCAGAGACATGATCTTTTTTGAAACAAGGAGGGAACAGAATCTAAACAGTGGGAAGATTAGTCTGATAGTCTACACAGGAGAAATTGGTTTGGTGGTAGGGATGGATTGTAGACAATTTATCATAGCCTATAAAGGCTGAGAGGCTTGCTTGTAATTTTACGTTAACTTGTTAGTTATTCCCAGGAAGTTATTATTTTCATTTAAGTTCAAAGTAATTATAGTAAAAATACATATCCAAACCTGTTGATTTTTTAAAGTAAAATTTTATTGATATCTTGCTTTATATTATAAAACTTTTCCCAGGACCCCTTCCTTTCCCTCCAGAGAGTCATCTCATATAACCAAGAGTATTCTAACCAGCTACTGAAGCTAGCCCAAGAGTTTTCTTGGGTTCACTGTGCATCTTTGCAAGGTGCCCTCCACGATGAGATGTGTGTGTGTTTTTAAGTAGAGTAGGGTATTCTGAGGCTTCATGGTATAGGAGAATAAATGCTCACTCAGGAGGACCAGGGTTTGAGTCCCAGCTCTCCTAGTTACCATCTGTGCGACTGAGCAAAACTTTCATTGCCTCAGTTTCCTCATCTGTAAAATAAAGGGGACTCGGTTAGACTAATGGTATCAAACTCAAATAGAAATAGTAATGCTTAACCATAAATAAGCATCTCTGTAGATTACATATTGACTTTGAAAACCACATATTGACATTACCTATATTCTATTGTATTTTATTTACATTGTTAAATATTAACCAATTATACTTTAATCTGGTTTAATTGTACTCCGGAGTCTTGCCAGCATAATATGGCTGGGGACTGGAGTTTGGCATCTCTGGCTAGATGACCTGTAAGCTTTCTTATTGCTTTCACAAAATGGTCCCATGATCCCTTAGTCCCTGTCTCAAACTTTCTTTCCCCTTACCCCAACGGTTTAAAATATTTGTTGTTTGTTTGTTTTAGGCTTGATTATTTAGCTCTATGGCTAAATGTTCTCTCTAAACTATGTCTTTCTCTCCCCCCCACTCCATTCTGGGTTTCTAACCCAGCCAGCTCTCACTAAGGAGCAGGATTTCACTGAAAATACCATCTAAAAGAAGGATGTTTTCTTTTCCCTGAGGATATTAAGACTTAACCTTTTTAGAGATTCATCCCTGTGATGAATGCCCAGATGCTAAAGTGGGTCATTCTGAAGTGTTCTAAAGAGCTCTTTCTGTAAGATTTCTAGGCAGGATCAGTTTCTCAGAAATACCTATCCTGCTGTTACTGGATATACAGACTTCAACACCTTGTGAGGGTAGGGAATTCTTTCACTTGGGGCAAAACCAATTTATAGTAGTGTTCTTGGTGGTGGTGGTGGTAAAGCAGGGATTGTTCTGACAGGGAATATCATGAGGGCAGGGAGAACTTTTCCATCGAGAATCTAAGCCATGTACTCTTGGTTATTGGAGACCAAGGTGAGTCTCAGAAAGAGGCACTAAAGCAACAGGATGCTGGGGGTGGTGAAAGGATTGGACCATAGAGAACTTATTGGAAAAAAAAATCTTGAGTTATTAAACAGAGTCAGGGGTCTGCCTTTATATATTAGAAGAAAGTGTCTCCCTCCCATCCCTGGTCTTCCCTCAAGCATTGGTGCCCTTGGAAAAAATTCTGATCACTCCACCCTAGTTATATGAATACCTCACCCAGAGATAGGTTGGCCATTGAGAGAATGGTGGTGCAAAGCTATATTTCCTGTCCTGATACCAGTTTTCCTGAGCCTCTTCCAGGCTCCCAGGGAGTTGTCATGATGATTATCCCTTAAGAGAGATGAGCTAATGGAACAAGAAGTGAGTTTTCCATGGAATTTTAGTGGAAACCAAGGCAGGTTTCCATATAAGTTATACGGTCCAGGACTTCCTGCTTTTTTATGTTTTCAGCAGTTTCCAAAGTAATTAGAAAATCAGCAAAGCTCCACCTTGGGGTATCAGCAGGAGAGGAACGGGAGCCACCACCCTTAACCCTTGGGTAGCAAACAGTTAGTGTTTGGGGAACATTCTTACAATCCCAAGGCTGGGAGCCAAGAGGAATGGAGGCTGCCAAGCTCTGTCAAAAATATGGCTGCTTTAGACAATTGAAGAAACCCAATGTGGACATACTCTTTCCACTGAAGTGCATTTATTACTGTGAAAGTTTCTACTTGCCAGGTCAGATGCTGGAAATGACCTTCTTTATGGCCCTGGGGTGGAGTAACGATCTTCCTGCAGATAACAGAAATGATTGCATGGATTCTGCCCAGGTGAAACTTTGTTGTCTGGTTTGTTCCCATCCCTCCTACTTAACATTAACAGTGTCATTGTCTCTAGATGTGAATGGGAACTCAGAGACCAACTAAATCACCTCATGCTTGCTTAAAAGTAACTTAATTTAAATTAAATTAAAATTCTTAAATGTTCTAATATGGAAGATTGAAATCTTCCTTAGTAATTTATAATCAGGGTTTCCCGTCCCCATTTCTAGCATTGAGGAATAGCATGATAAAATCTATGTTAATACTTCTAGGATCTATAATTTCACCTGTGGGAGTAAATCCCTTCATCAGTGCAGATTGTGACCTTTCCATACCTTAGTAGGAGATCTTCACAAGTAGCTGTGTCCCATTCCCTCTTAAGAATGATCACCAAGGATGATGTAGTCAACTTTCTGATGATGGTTTTCCCTCAGTTGAGGCTGGTCTTCAGACAACAGTCATACCTACTGTTGCTACATTCCCAGTCAAAGAATCTCTAGCTATGTAGTACCTGTCAATGCTTGCATTGTTTAGACTACAAGACTTTTGGGTCATACCATACAAGGATGAGGCTTTGGAGGATAAAAAGGATCTCACTACAGGCTAACCAAATGCCATGAGGCTTGGAGATAGGACTTTGATCATCTAGTTTAAAGACCACTTTTTACAAACGAGGTAACTGAGGTCCCCAAAAGTCCTATTGATATGTGATTTAGTCATATGGACAATAAGTAGCAGAGATGGGATTTGAATTCAGGATTTCCTTTTCCAAATCCAGCACTTTCCCCACCATAATGTTCAGTGATTTTTCAGTCATGTCTGACTCTTCATGACCCCTTTTGGGGTCTTCCTAGCAGAGATGCCAGAATGCTTTGCCATTTTCTTTTCTAGCTCATTTTATAGAGGAGGAACTTTGGCAAATAGGATTAGGTGACTTGCTCAGGGTCACACAGTTAGTAAGTGTCTGAGGTCAAATTTGAACTCAGGAAGATGAATCTTCCCTTCTCTATTCACTATGTCACCTATTTACCCATTCTCACTACATTAAGCCACTGTAAATTGAGATTTGAAATTCATCCATGATTTAATGATCTTGACAATACCACTCATGAAACGCATCCCCTAAGCTAGTCAGTAAGCATTAAACACTATGTACCAGCTATTATGCTAAGCATGGAGGATACAAGGAAAGGCAAATATAGTTCCTTCTTTCAGAGAGCTTACTGTCGAATAGAGACAATAATAGGCCAAGCCCTGTGCTCAACATATTCCACTTACACAATGAAAATGGGAGAAAGCACTGGAAAGGCCTGGGAAAGGCATCTTGCAGAAAAGGTTATGTTTAGTGGGAATCATGTGGAATGAGCTCAAACTGATTTGGGGAAGTTAAGAAGGAATTATTTTAGTCTTTGCAGTGGCTGTTGAGAACTTTAACCTTGACTTTGCCCACTCTTCTAGTCACAGAGTTAAGGACTAGGGGACTTTGGAGATCACCTGCACCAACCCCTCCATTTTACACTTGAGGAACTGAGACTGAGAGAAATCAAGTGGCTTACCCCAAATCTCATGTGTGAAACTGGCAACCCCGGGACTCAAAGCCTAGTTTTTCTGTCTCCTGAACTGGAATAATTTTCACATTGCTTCGGCAGTAGAAGACTACCTTTACTCTTATATGAAGAAGGTATCAAAGTACTTTTGTGCTTATAAACAAGGGGTATAAAATAAATTAGTCAACCCTGAGAGAATACAACACATTGAGAGATGAATAAATGGCAGCTGTTCAGATCTAGTTCATCAATTTAGATTCAGTTTTCCCCCAGCTTAGCAAGCATTTATTAAGTGTCTGCTGTCTGTCAAGTACTGCCCTAAGCATGAGCTTGTCATTTCCTTGTCTAGCCCATTTTATAGATGAGGAATTGTGGCAAACAGGACTGAGGGACTTCCTCAGAGTCACCCAGTAAGTGTCTGTGGCCAAACTAGAACTCAGGAAGATGAGTTTCCCTTTCTTCAAGCCCAGCATTCTATCTACTATGCCATCTGACTACACATTAAGCTACTGTAAATCGATATTTGAAATCCATCTTGGATTTAATGAACTTGACAATACCACATGTAGAACTATCCTCCTAAGCTGGGAAAGTCTCGATTCGTTGAGACAGTAAGGCAAAGACAAAGCAGTTCTTGATCTCAGAGAGCTTGCATTTTCTGTATATAGAAAAGCAAATACGAAACTTAAGACAAAATGATACCAAAGAATCCTGAAGGGAAAATGCATTAAAAAAAAAAAAAAAAAAAAACAAGTGGGGCAGCTAGGTGGCGCAGTGGATAGAGTACCAGCCCTGAAGTCAGGAGGACCTGAGTTCAAATTTGGCCTCAAACACTTAACACTTTCTAGCTGTGTGACCCTGGGCAAGTCATTTAACCTTAATTGCCTCAATAATAATAATAGTAATAATAATAATAATCCAAAGAAGTCTCAATGCCTTTCCAGTAAAGGCTTCACAAATTGAGAAACAATTAGAGGCAATTGTGTCCTTTGAATTTTTGCTGGTCGAGCCACAATTTCTCTGGTAGGATTTCCCTATCTCAGAATTGTGCTTTTTAACTCCTTTTTGTCTTGCATTCATGTTTATTTCCTTTGTTTTGGAGAGGGGGGGGGGAGTCACAGGCCATTGCCGTTAAGCTGAAGCCTTGTCATATTTATGGCTGGCTTCCTGCTGTCCTAAGGGAGCCAACCTTGTAGGGAAGCACTGAAGACTGGGTTGGAGGTGGGAGGGAAAAGAGAATTAGGATGAGATCCCAGAGTGGACCAGATGATCTCCAAAGTCTTTTCCATTATGGCAGCTCAGGACCCATCACTCTATGACCTATGACAAGGGTCTCCAATCTGCCTTGGAATTTGGGGAAGATTACAAGGAGGGTTAAGGAAGGAAACTCAGGGGACAATTATCAGTGAGGAAGGATAGAGTAATCCAAGTATTACCCTGTATGTAATTCCACATACTGCCAGATGGAAGAGAAAAGCAAGCTTACTTTTCTGTTTATCTAGATTTGAGGGTGCCCCTTTTCCCCCTTTTTAGCAACTTTGCTCCCTACTCTATATGAGCTCTTTCCTCCAGCTTCCCTGCCTGGCCCAAAGCTCCTTTCTTAACTCTTTTGTAAAGGAGGTCTTTTGGGTCCTTCTCTGGTCTATCTGGCTTCCTGCCCTCCCTGAAGGAGTCTTTCCTCCAAGCCTGAGTCCTATGTCCTTGGCTCTCCAATCTCTGCTCCTTAGATAAATTATCCTTTCCCAAGGCTTTAACTGTTAACCCCTTGCTAATAATTCCTGCATCTAGCTCTTTGAAGTCCAAACTTCAAATGCATGGCTCAAATTCAACATATCTGAAACTGAATGAATGCATCATCTAAGAATATTCTTCTTCCTTCCATTCATGATTCCCCCTCTCCCACCCCTCTTAATTTCCTGATTTATGTTAATAGCACTTCTATTCTTCCAAGCTTGAAATGTCAGAATCATCTTAGACTCAATGTCTCTTGCAATCTGTAGTCAGGATGAAGAGAAAGCCTGTCAATCTATAAATAGATTAATCAACAAATATTTATAAAGTACCTACTATGTGGCAGGTGCTGTGTTAAGTGCTGGGGTTACAAAAAGAGGCAAAACACGTACTTGACCAAAAGGAGTTTATAATCTAATGGAGGAGACAACATGCAAACAAATATATACCAAATAAGCAAAATAAAGGATAAATAGAAAATGATTAGTTTAGGCAGAGGGACTAGGGAAGGCTTCCAGTGTTCAAGACAACTTCAAGATATGAGGCCTGGAAGACAGAAAACATAGTTGTTACTGTTTGTGGCCAAAATGGAGCAACTGAAGAGAGCTGGCTTAACATTAGATCATTGACTTGGAGATGATTGGTAGTCATCTCAGAGATCATCAAGAACAACCTCTTAATTTTACTGTGAGGAAATCAAGGCACGAATAGTTAAAAGATTTTTCAGGGTCACACAGCTAATGAATGTCTGAGACCAAATTTGAACTCATCTCTTCATAACTTTAGTCCTAGTGATCTGTCCACTGCATCAAACTACCATGGAATATGCAGGTTATCTGCCTTCATTGTGTGGTTACTAAGTTTGAACTTTGAGTGACCAATGAACCAAAGACTGTTCCTGGAAACCAACCCAATATCCTTCTTATGTCCTTTTCATAGTTAGGGTTCAAATGCAATTCAAGAAAGACTAATGGACTGTATTTCAGACCATTATGTCCAGATAGGGGAAACAAAATACTTCCTTTGTGGCTCTTATTCATCAAGGAGATGCTGAAGGCCAATAACCAAAGCCTGGGCTTAGCAATATTTCTTTTTTTGTCTGACAGCTTCATCAGGGAGAGACTTGCAGGGGTATATAGCAATTGACTACTTGGGTGGCCCAGAGCTAGACTCATAGACTTCTGAAACTTCCAGACATGAGTAAGAGTGGAGTTCACATTTGTTCCAATCCCTTCCTTGCACTGCAGGGATCTCCTGTCCTAAGTATTTGATGGTTTTGAGGACAATGTCATAGAAGATTGATGAGTATGACGTTTGTTCTTGTGTCTTAGCTTTATGGGCTTTGGTCAATAGAAGGTGACATGATGCCCGTGGGAAGAGGTTTTGAGCAGAGGACCAGAGTTCCAACCCAGCTTTGCCATCTACTATATCTGTAGTCTTGGACAAGTTATTTAACTTCTCTAAATCTCAGTTCCCTTTTTTTTAAAATGCAGGTACTGACCTATAGGAAAATAGAATGAGATTATCTACTCCAGCCACTTAATTTTCTATAGTTTTCTCCAGGTCCAAACTTCAAATGCATGGCTCAAATTCAACATATCTGATAATCTAAAGTTATCATTCTGATACATAGCTTAATAAATGCTATTTCTTTTTTCATCTGCTTATTCATCCTATGGCCTAGGCCTCCAGGAGATGGCTTAATAATTGTAGGCTTGAAAGACAAATAAGAACAAAGAAGAGCCTGAATATATTATGAATTCATAAGGAGTGGGTTTCTATGACTTTGTTCATCTATTCTCAGTTTGGAGTCAAATGCTAGATTTAGAATGCCTGCTCCCTAAACCTTAAATTTGGGGTGAATCTTGGGCCTTCTGGGATCAGAAGCTGTGATGTCATGAAAGAACAAAGATAATAGTTGTTATCACCATTGCCATCTGTAAAGTGGACATAAAATCTGCTTCTCATGAAAAGCCTAATTAAAGGCTTACTAAAACCTACAGATTACTTGATGAAAGGCTGGGCATATATGCAACTCAAGATAGTTATTGTGGTCCTCAGTTTGGCCCATCCCACCACTTCCTTCAACTGTCCATAACCTCAGTTTTGAAATCAGGGAAAAAAGATGGAGCATGAAGGAAGGGTAAGGTGAGGAAGCTGTTAAGCAATTTCTAATCTCTGGTTGCATAAAATTACCCTTTGATTTCCTTGCCTATTGCCTTGGGGAACACACTGTGCATCAAACAAGGCATAGGGAAAATAGTTCCTAGAAAATAAAATGGGTACACATTGGTTCATGAACACTTGGGCAAACTGTGGTATATTAATGTAATAGAAATTTATTATGACTTAAGAAATGGTAGAAATGAGAAACTTAAAGAAACATAGGTTAGTTGGTTGTTGTTAAAGAGATCTTAAAGAGAATTGTGTTAGTGTGTCCAACTATGGCTGATCAGACCAATCCAAACTTGGAATGCTCTACCTTAGGTCAGGTACCAATAGACCCCCCGCTTGGGCTGGAGTTTAGTTTAAGAAAGGACCTCAGTGTTTTGTGTCTTATCCTGCCAAAAGAGCTTCAAAATCTTCCTAAGACAATTCAAATGGAAATGATTCCGTTTCCTGGCATGGTGCTGGTATACTGTCTAGATTTCACAGGCACCCAGCCCTGAGGTCAGGACAAAAGTTCTGTAGTCCTTCAGCTTGGTAGTCCTTCTCTCTCCCATTTTTCCTTCAGAGCCTGCCAAACATTGAGCTAGTTCAGGAAATGCATGTCTTCCTCATCATCTTTGTGTATATCTCTCTCTCTCCATACATACATACATGTATACATACATATATATACATATATATGTGTGTATATATATGTATATATATACATATATATATATATACATTCTCTTGTTTCCTATTCCTGCTAACTTTTCTATTTTATTTCTACCCTCTAGCTTGCCTTGTTATTAAATAGTAGCACTTTCCCCCCATTTCCCCTAAAGATCTCCCTCATCTTTTCCTTCTCTTTTTCTCCCTTTCCCATTAATTTACAAGCATTATCCCACTCACACACCTTTCTTACCCCAAATTATCTTATTACCTCCCCCTCTTATTTCTTTATAGATTTTAGAGGGTGCTATATGTTAAGGACCATGCCTAAGTGAAGGGGCAGGTCGATTCTCTGAGAGCTTCCACAGATGTGAATCATAAACTTGAAGGAGTTGCAAAGCAGCCTTTACTGAAACAGGTGTTCCTTGTAGATGGAGAATGAAATAAATTGGAGGCAAGAGGGAAGCGGAGAAAGTTCAGGCAACGTAACTGTCTTTGTCTCCTTGTATCATCCATCATCCATCATCCATCATCCGTCATCCGTCATCCGTCATCCATCAATCATCCATCAATCATCCTCTCACATGAAGAGATCCATTCTATGGTCTCATTTAGACATACAGCAACCCCTGGTAGGTAGCTCCCATATCACAATACATCTATGTATGTATGTATGAATTGTTTCCTTTTTAACCCATTCCCAATGTCAGATTTCAGAACTACTGGTCTTCCTTCCATATCTAATTCCTCTGAGTTGGTCCTTGCTTTCATACCTCATTCATATAGTATAATTACTGTTATCTTTTTATACATGTTTTGATTTTTAGAATCATATCATATTCAGCTCTACTCCCAGTTTTCTTTTGGATTACCCAGTTACAATCTTACATGCAAAACACAGTTTACACCATGTATAAAATATTATCAGTTTGTCCTAATTATGTCCTTGAAATTAGTCTTTGATGTTGGCTCTTATGTGTCAAATGTTCTATTGAGTTCAGGTGTGTTTGTAACATCATCCTGAAAACCTGACAGTTCATTGAATGTCCTTTTTTCCATTCAATATTATATTAAATTTTGCTGGAGATAATATTTTGGCCACAACCCTAATTCTTTTGATTGTCAACATATAGCATTCCAGGACCTGTGATCTTTTATTGTAGCCACTGCTAGGTTTTGTGTGATTCTAATTGTAGCTTCAGCATTTTTTAATTGCTTATTGTCACTTGTAAAATTTTCTCTTTGATTTGAGGGTTTTTAAATTAAGCAATGCTGTATCTTTTCCTTGTAGGTTCTCTTTCAGGTGGTGATTAGATGGATTTTTTCCCCTATTTCTATTTTTCTCTCTTGGTCTATTATTTCAGGACAATTTTCTTTAACTATTTCTTATATTATTGTATCAAGGTTCTTTTTCTTGGTCATAGCTTTTTAACAGCTCAACTATTCTTATGTTTTTTCTTAATCTATTCTCCATATTTGTTGTTTTCTTATGAGATATCTCAATTATGTTCTAATTTTTCACTCATTGTATTTTGTTTTATTATTTCTTGGTTGTTTATAATTTTACTGGTTTTCCCTTGCCAAATTTTCTTTTTTTTTTTTATTTTTTTTATTTTTTTTTTAATTTTTTTATTATATATATATATATATTTTATAATATTATCCCTTGTATTCATTTTTCCAAATTACCCCCCCTCCCTTACTCCCTCCCCCCGACGACAGGCAATACCATACATTTTACATGTGTTACAATATAGTCTAAGTACAATACATGTGTGTGAATATCATTTTCTTGTTGCACAATAAACATTAGAATCCGAAGGTACATGCAACCTGGGCAGACAGATATTAGTGCTAACAATTTACATTCCCCTCCCAGTGTTTCTTCTCTGGGTGTATCTACCTCTGTCCATCATTGATCAACTGGAAGTGAGTTGGATCTTCTTTATGTTGAAGATTTCCACTTCCATCAGAATACATCCTCATACAGTATCGTTGTTGAAGTATACAGTGATCTTCTGGTTCTGCTCATTTCACTCAGCATCAGTTGATTTAAGTCTCTCCAACCCTCTCTGTATTCCTCCTGCTGGTCATTTCTTACTGAGCAATAATATTCCATAACTTTCATATACCACAATTTACCCAACCATTCTCCAACTGATGGACATCCATTCATCTTCCAGTTTCTAGCTACAACAAAAAGAGCTGCCACAAACATTTTGGCACATATATGTCTCTTTCCGCTCTTTAGTATTTCTTTGGGATATAATCCCAGTAGTAGCGCTGCTGGGTCAAAGGGTATGCACAGTTTGATAACTTTTTGGGCATAATTCCAGATTGCTCTCCAGAATGGCTGGATTCTTTCACAACTCCACCAGCAATGTATTAGTGTCCCAATTTCCCCACATCCCCTCCAACATTTGTCATTATTTGTTCCTGTCATCTTAGCCAATCTGACAGGTGTGTAGTGGTATCTCAGAGTGGTCTTAATTTGCATTTCTCTGATCAGTAGTGATTTGGAACACTCTTTCATGTGAGTGGATATAGTTTCAATTTCTTCCTCTGAGAATTGTCTGTTCATATCCTTTGACCATTTATCAATTGGAGAATGGTTTGGTTTCTTATAAATTATGGTCAGTTCTCTATATATTTTGGAAATGAGACCTTTGTCAGAACCTTTGTTTTTAAAAATATTTTCCCAATTTGTTACTTCCCTTCTAATCTTGTTTGCATTAGTATTATTTGTACAGAAACTTTTTAGTTTGATGTAATCAAAATCTTCTATTTTGTGATTAATAATGATCTCTAGTTCTCCTCTGGTCATAAATTCCTTCCTCCTCCACAGGTCTAAGAGGTAGATTATCCTCTGTTCCTCTAATCTATTTATTATCTCCCTCTTTATGCCTAAATCATGGACCCATTTTGATCTTATCTTGGTATATGGTGTTAAGTGTGGATCCATATCTAATTTCTGCCATACTAATTTCCAGTTTTCCCAACAGTTTTTTCCAAATAATGAATTTTTATCCCTAATGTTGGAATCTTTGGGTTTGTCAAAGATTAGATTGCTATAGATGTACCCTTTTTTGTCCTTTGTATCTAATCTGTTCCACTGATCTACCGGTCTATTTCTTAGCCAATACCAAATGGTTTTGGTGACTGCTGCTATATAATATAGCTTTAGATCAGGTACACTTAGACCACCTTCCTCTGAGTTTTTTTCCATTAGTTCCCTTGCAATTCTTGACCTTTTATTCTTCCATATGAATTTTGTTGTTATTTTTTCTAGGTCATTAAAATAGTTTCTTGGGAGTCTGATTGGTATAGCACTAAATAAATAGATTAGTTTGGGGAGTATTGTCATCTTTATTATATTCGCTCGGCCTATCCAAGAGCACTGAATGTCTTTCCAATTATTTAAATCTGATTTTATTTTTGTGGCAAGTGTTTTGTAATTTTTCTCATATAATTCCTGACTTTTCTTTGGTAGATGGATTCCCAAATATTTTATACTCTCAACATTTGTTTGGAATGGAATTTCTCTTTGTATCTCTTGCTGTTGCATTTTGTTAGTGATATATAAAAATGCCGAGGATTTATGTGGATTTATTTTGTATCCTGCCACTTTGCTGAAATTTTGAATTATTTCTAGTAGCTTTTTAGCAGAGTCTTTGGGGTTCTCTAAGTATACCATCATGTCATCTGCAAAAAGTGATAGTTTAATTTCCTCATTTCCTACTCTAATTCCTTGAATCTCTTTCTCGGCTCTTATTGCCGAGGCTAGCGTTTCTAGTACTATATTGAATAGTAATGGTGATAGTGGGCAACCTTGTTTCACTCCTGATCTTACTGGGAAAGGTTGCAGTTTATTTCTATTGCATATTATGCTTACTGACGGTCTTAAATATATACTCCTGATTATTCTAAGGAATAATCCATTTATTCCTATACTCTCAAGAGTTTTTAGTAGGAATGGATGTTGGATTTTGTCAAATGCTTTTTCTGCATCTATTGAGATGATCATATGGTTCTTATTAATTTGATTATTAATATGGTCAATTATATTAATAGTTTTCCTAATATTAAACCAGCCCTGCATTCCTGGAATAAATCCTACTTGATCATAGTGTATTATCTTGGAGATGATTTTCTGAAGTCTTTTTGCTAATATCTTATTTAAGATTTTAGCATCAATATTCATTAAGGAGATTGGTCTATAATTTTCTTTCTCAGTTTTCGATCTACCAGGTTTAGGTATCAGTACCATGTCTGTGTCATAAAAGGAATTTGGTAGGACTCCTTCATCCCCTATTTTTTCAAATAATTTATATAACATTGGGGCTAATTGTTCTTTAAATGTTTGGTAGAATTCACATGTGAATCCATCTGGCCCTGGGGATTTTTTCCTGGGGAGTTGATTAATAGCTTGTTCTATTTCTTTTTCTGAAATGGGACTATTTAAGCAATTTATCTCCTCCTCTGTTAATCTAGGGAGCCTATATTTTTGGAGGAAGTCATCCATTTCACTTAAGTTATCAAATTTATTGGCATAAAGTTGGGCAAAGTAACTCCTTATTATTTCTCTAATTTCCTCTTCATTGGTGGAAAGATCCCCCTTTTCATTTGTAAGACTATCAATTTGATTTTCCTCTTTCTTTTTTTTGATCAAATTTACCAAAGGTTTATCTATTTTATTGGCTTTTTCATAAAACCAACTCTTGGTTTTATTTATTAATTCAATAGTTTTTTTACTTTCAATTTTATTGATTTCTCCTTTTAATTTTTGTATTTCGAGTTTAATTTTTGGTTGGGGGTTTATAATTTGGTCTTTTTCTAGCCTTTTAAGTTGTAAGCCCAATTCGTTAATCTTCTCTTTCTCAATTTTCTTCAAATAAGCCTCTAAAGATATAAAATGTCTCCTTATTACCGCTTTAGCTGCATCCCAAAGATTTTGATATGATGTCTCATCATTATCATTATCTTGGGTGAAATTGTTAATTGTTTCTATAATTTGCTCTTTCACCCAGTCATTCTTTAAGATGAGATTATTCAGTTTCCAATTACGTTTTGGTCTATTTACCCCTAACTTTTTACTGAATGTAGCTTTTATTGCATTGTGATCTGAGAAGAAGGCATTTATTATTTCTGCCTTCCTACATTTAATTTTGAGATCTTTATGTCCTAGTATATGGTCAATTTTTGTATAGGATCCATGAACTGCTGAGAATAAAGTATATTCCTTCCTATTGCCATTCAGTTTTCTCCAAAGGTCTATCATACCTAGTTTTTCTAATGTTCTATTTACTTTTTTAATTTCTTTCTTGTTTGTTTTGTGGTTTGATTTGTCTAAATCTGAGAGTGCAAGGTTGAGATCTCCCACTATTATAGTTTTACTGTCTATTTCTTCTTGCAGTTCTCTTAACTTTTCCTTTAGAAAGTTAGATGCTATACCACTTGGTGCATATATGTTTAGTATTGATATGGCTTCATTATTTATGCTACCTTTCAGCAGGATATAGTTTCCTTCCTTATCTTTTTTAACGAGATCTACTTCTGCTTTTGCTTGATCTGAGATAAGGATAGCTACCCCTGCTTTTTTGGCTTTACCTGAAGCATAATAGGCTCTGTTCCAACCTTTTACCTTTACTCTGTATGTATCTCCCTGCTTTAAGTGTGTTTCCTGTAGGCAACATATTGTAGGGTTCTGCTTTTTGATCCAATCTACTATCCGTCTCCGTTTGATGGGATCGTTCATCCCATTTACATTTACAGTTAAAATTACTAATTCTGTATTTCCTGCCATCGTATTATCCCCAGATTATGCTTTTTTCCCTTGACCCCCCTGATCCCCCTCCCCGATATTTAATTTACAGACCCCCCTTGTGACGCGCAACCCTCCCTCTTTTTTTTTTTTTTTTTTTTTTTTTAGGATCCCTCCCCCCTCCCTCCAAGTCCCTTCACTTATTCCCCTTTTCCTTTTCCCTTTTCCTCTCCCCCCTTTTAATGAGGTGAGAGAAAATTCTCTGAAAAACAAATATGTTAATTATTTACTCTTTGAGCCTCTTCTGATGAGAGTAAGATTCACACAATGATTCTCCCCCTCACTAAGTTCCCTCAGATATGGTGTATTTTCTATGTCTCTTCCTGGGATGTAGTTTCCCTCTTTTTATCACTCCTTCCCCTTTTTCTGAACCGACCTCCTTCCCTTTACTACACCCCCCTTTTTTTCTTTTATATCAGTAAAATCAAATTATCCTTGAGTATTTTTTATATACCCACAACAGAGTTACAGTTCTCAAGGGTTCTGTGTACCTTTTTCTGTTTCTCTTCAGTCTTGTGGATGTAGATCAAATTTTTTGTTTAAGTCTGGTTTTTTTCTTAGAAACATATAGAATTCCTCTGTTTCATTGAATGACCATCTTCTTCCGTGGAAAAAGATGCTAAACTTAGCTGGGTAGTTCATTCTTGGTTGCAGTCCTTGATCTTTTGCCTTACGGAATATCAGGTTCCAGGCCCTTCTATCTTTTAATGTGGAGGCAGCCAGATCTTGGGTGACCCTTATTGTGGCACCTTGGTATTTAAATTGTTTTTTTCTAGCTGCTTGCAGGATTTTCTCCTTTGTGTGGTAATTCTGCAGCTTAGCCACAATATTCCGTGGTGTTCTTTTTTTAGGGTCTATTTCAGAAGGAGTTCGATGAATTCTTTCCACATCTACTTTCCCTTCTGTTTCTATTATCTCTGGACAGTTCTCTTTGATAATTTCCTGTAAAATAGAATCTAGGCTCTTTTTTTGGTCATAGTTTTCTGGAAGTCCAATAATCCGCAGATTATCTCTCCTAGATCTATTTTCCAGGTCTATAGATTTTCCCAGTAAGTATTTGACGTTGTTCTCCAGCTTCTCATTTTTTTTGTTTTGTTTGACTGATTCTTGGGTTCTCTGTGAATCATTCATTTCTATTTGTTCCATCCTGACTTTTAAGGAGTTATTTTCTTCTTTCACAGTTTTTAGTTCTTTTTGTAAATGCCCAATTTCGTTTTTAAATGAATTATTTTGCTCTATTGAATTTTTTTCCATTTCCCTAATTTTTTTTTTGAGAATTATTTTCTTTTTCCAATTCAGAAATTCTATTTTCTTGAGACTTTTTTATCTTTTCCAATTCAGAAATCCTACTTTCCTGTGTTTTTTTAACCTTTTCTAATTCACTAATTTTGTTTCCCTGCATCTCCTGTGAATTCTTTATTTTTTCCAACTCCAATTTCAGGACGTTGTTATTCTCTATCATAACTTCCCTTTCCTTGCCCCATTTTTCTTCGATCTCCCTCAATTTCTTAAGAGCTTCTTCTAGGAGAGAGTTATGTGATGGGGGGCAGGAATCGTTCCCCTTTAGGTTGTTATCTTCTGAATCTTTGCTGTTAACTTCCTCGGGGTTGGGTACCCGCTCTTTCTCTGTATAGAAGGAATCTATAGTTTTTCTAGCTTTTTTGCTCATACTTAAAAAAATGTTTTGGGGTCTGTCCCTGGGGTAGGAAATTATTTACTTCTTTACCAGCTTCCTCCCAGACCGGATGGATGCAGCGGCCCCCGCGCCCGCGCTAAGAGAGAGCTCTGGGAGAGAGTTCCCCACCCCCTCCCTGGAAGCGCCTCAGAGGTGATTAGCACTGCTGTGCTTTGAGGGCGTAGAATAGTGAAGACAGCAAGAAGCTCAGCCTATGTGTCCGGGTGGGGAGTTGACGTCTGCAGCAGGTGACGTGAGAAGCCCCTGCGCTCAAACTGGAAGTGTCTGCCAGAAACCGCGGTCCCTAGTTCAAAGGTTCCGCTTCTCTGGGACTTCCTGGAGCTGAGTTCCACTCCCTCCAGCTAAGCTAGGCCGTGTGTGTTGCCTTGGGCCGTATCCACCCACTTGTCAGTCTCTTAACTATTCTCAGGAGGTAGCTGAGGCCACACCCCCTGGTGCCGAGTCTGCCGAGTCACCCCCAGGGTGGGGGGGGGGAAATCTAATCTGAGTTTTAAAATATTTTGGCTTTCTCTTCTGAACTGCTAAATAATTAGCAGAGAAGAGCTAACAGCCTGTGCCAGATTCCTTTACCTCAGTGGCTTCTCTGATCCCAGAGCCCCTCCCAGCGCAATGGGCGCAGTGTGCCCCTACCCCACCGTCTGTGCTGGTCTTTCTTATTCCTCCCCTGAGAACTGACCTTTCCTGTTGAAACTCCAGATTCTCTTCAGCTGGTAAGTCGTGCTTCCAGTCCTTGTGGTATCTATCAGTCCTGAGCTAATTTTGAGACTTAATTTATCTAATTGGTTGTGAGGGAGTGAGGACGTTCACTGAGTCGTGTGTTTCTTCTCCGCCATCTTGGCTCCGCCCTCTAGTTACCCCCTTGCCAAATTTTCAAAGATTTCTTCTTATGACTCTGGATCTCCTTTTCTTATTGGTTGATTTTCTTTTCATAATCTTGTTTTTCTTAGATTGTTGATATTTCTTAGTTTTTCTTCAGTTGCTCTTATTTGAGTTTTTAAAGCCTTTTCTGAGTGCTTCTTTGAATCCTTTTGGGGAAGGTAACTAATGCTACTGGCGTAAGAGAGACTTTTTAAATTTCAGGATCCTCATCTTCAGAGGAGGATTGTTGTTGTTAGTGTAATCATGTCTTGTCTTGGATAGTGCCTTTGAATTCAGGTCTTCCTTCAGTTCTCCCCTTTGACCTGTAACCCTAAACCAAGAACTCCACCTTTCTGTAAGTGCCCATAGCCAGCAATGTCCCTGCCCCTCAGCTTCTGCAGTCATGGAGTGATTCCTTCTCTTCCAGGGCAATATCTCAGAAAAGCAGCTGGACCTGTGTTCTTTATCAGCAGAGGTTCCCTCAATCTTCTGGGCTCAGACTCTTCATTCCCCAGCCTGTCTGGAATTGAAAGTTCCTGTGCTTGGGGCTGAGGCTACATCCCAATCCAGCTAGCCTCAGGCCTCCCCTCTTTCTGTTTCAGCAGAACTAGCCAAAAGTATTTGTTTCACACTGGCCAAATCTCTGTCCTGGAAGGTTTCTTGGGATCTTCTCCAATTGTCTCAGGAGAACTTCTATCCTAACTCTTATTTGTTTTTCACTAGTTTTTCATTCACTCTGAAGCCAATTTTATTTTGTTCTTGGGGAAAATCTGGAGTTTGGAATTTTCTGGCCTACTCTGCCATCTTCCCAGAATCCTCTCAACATAATTTTCAAAGAGCCTTCATGACTGACAGTATCAGAGGCCTTGGTCAGATCTGGAAATGTTCTGTACACACCTCTGTTTTGCTTCTGGCATTTCTCCTAGAGTTGTGGGACAGCAAATATCATATCAACCGTTCCTCAGCCCTTCTGAAACCACACTGGCTCTCAGATAGATGACAATCTTCCAGGTTAAACATCAATTTTTTTAAGGAGGAATCTTGCCAACCATAACTAAGAGAGAGATGACCCCCATCCTTTCCTCCCCTGGCTATTGTCACAGGACAATCTATTTCCTGCAATGGAAGACCTTGACCTTTTTAAGTTAAGATCTTTAATAGGTCTCATTTTGACTGAGTCAATGCTTATTCAGTGATTAAGGTTAGGTAAGAAGTGAAATAGAGCACGGTCTCTTTTACTTAGGCAAAACAAACACAGCACATTCATGGATATGATTATTAACTGTGTGTTACACGCCATCCAATTTTCTTCTATTGACCCTTTTCTTTCTTTTTATTCTGTCCCTGCTCAAAAGTGCTTTTGACCACTGCCTCCCTTAATTTGTTCTCCCTGTTATTGTTTTCCCCTTCCTCTTATCCCTGTTGCATGAAATAGATTTCTATATCCAGTGTATATAAAGATATATCCTTCAATCTTTGAACCAACATTTGGTGAGAGTGGGGTTCAAGTCTTGCTTTCCACATCTATCCCTCATATCCCCTTTTAGTATAAAAGCTATTCCTTGTGTACCTCTTATGTTAGATAATTTCCCTATTCTTCCTCTACCTTTCCCCTTTTCTCAATATAGCCTTCTTTTTTATGGGAAAAAAAAGACTTTTGAGAAGAGACTTTGCTTGGGATCTTGGGAGAAAATGAATGGTGTGGGATTGTGTTTCCACAAATGAGTAGACATTAGTTGACGTTAGAAGGAGGATTTCAGGCTTTTCTGGATATGACATTTCTCATATTCAAAGTGTTATAATTATCCTCATTGTTATGTTTACTAACCATTTCATTTTTCAATAAGTGATATGCATTCAGTAATTTTAATATTTAATCATAGGAAATTAAAGTACTGCTATATTGATCTATAGTTTTCTTTCTCAGTTTTCAATCTACCTGGTTTAGGTATCAGTACCATGTCTGTGTCATAAAAGGAGTTTGGTAGGACTCCTTCATTTCCTATTTTTTAAAATAGTTTATATAACATTGGGGCTAATTGTTCTTTAAATGTTTGGTAGAATTCACATGTAAATCCATCAGGTCCTGGGGATTTTTTCCTGGGGAGTTGATTAATAGCTTGTTCTATTTCTTTTTCTGAAATGGGACTATTTAAGCAATTTATCTCCTCCTCTGTTAATCTAGGAAGCCTATATTTTTGGAGGTAGTCATCCATTTCACTTAAGTTATCAAATTTATTGGCATAAAGTTGGGCAAAGTAATTCCTTATTATTTCTCTAATTTCCTCTTCATTGGTGGAAAGATCCCCCTTTTCATTTGTAAGAATAACAATTTGATTTTCCTCTTTCCTTTTTCTGATCAGATTTACCAAAGGTTTATCTATTTTATTGGCTTTTTCAAAAAAACCAACTCTATTAGTTGAATAGTTTTTTACTTTTAATATTATTGATTTTTCCTTTTAATTTTAGTATTTCAAGTTTAGTTTTTGATTGGGGGTTTTTAATTTGGTCTTTTTCTAGCTTTTTAAGTTGCAGGCCCAATTCATTAATCTTCTCTTCCTCTATTTTGTTCAAATAAGCCTCTAAAGATATAAAATGTCTCCTTATTACCGCTTTAGCTGCATCCCACAAATCATTATCTTGGGTGAAATTATTAATTGTTTCTATAATTTGCTGTTTCACCCAGTCATTCTTTAAGATGATAATATTCAGTTTCCAATTACTTTTTTTGTCTATTTACCCCTAACTTCTTATTGAATATAGTTTTTATTGCATTGTGATCTGAGAAGAAGGCATTTACTATTTCTGCCTTCCTGCATTTAATTTTGAGATCTTTATGTCCTAATATATGGTCAATTTTTGTAAAGGTTCCATGAACTGCTGAGAAGAAAGTATACTCCTTTCTATCACCATTCAGTTTTCTTCAAAGGTCTATCATACCTAGTTTTTCTAATGTTCTATTTACCTTTTTAATTTCTTTCTTATTTGTTTTGTGGTTTGATTTGTCTAATTCTGAGAGTGCAAGGTTGAGATCTCCTACTATTATAGTTTTGCTGTCTATTTCTTCTTGCAACTCTTTTTTCCTTTAGGAAGTTAGATGCTATACCACTTGGTGCATATATGTTTAGTATTGATATGGCTTCATTGTCTATGCTACCTTTTAGCAGGATATAGTTTCCTTCCTCATCTCTTTTAATTAGATCAATTTCTGCTTTTGCTTGATCTGAGATAAGGATGGCAACCCCGGCTTTTTTGGCTTTACCTGAAGCATAATAGAGTCTGCTCCAACCTTTTATCTTTACTCTGTATGTATCTCCCTGCTTTAAGTGTGTTGATCTACATCCACAAGACTGAAGAGAAGCAGAAAAAGGTAAAAAGAACTCTTGAGAACTGTATGTATCTCTGTTGTGGATATACAGAAAGTCTGCATGGATAATTTGATTTTACTGATATAATATAAAAAAGGGGAAGTAGTAAAGGCAAGGGGATAGTATCAGAAAAAGGGGAAGGAAAGATAAAAACAGGTTGTAGGGTTCTGACTTTTGATCCAGTCTGCTATCTGCCTCTGTTTAATGGGAGAATTTATCCCATTCACATTTACAGTTAAAATTACTAATTCTGTATTTCCTGCCATCATATTATCCCTGGATTATGCTTTTTTTATCCCTTGACCCCCCTGAACCCCTTCCCCAATATTTAATTCATAGACCCACTTGTGACACGCAGACCTCCCTTTTAAGTATACCTCCCCCCTCCTTTTAAGTCCCTTCCCCTTTCTTGTACCCTACCCTTATTCCCCTTTTCCTTTTCCCTTTTCCTCTCCCCCCTTTTAATGAGGTGAGAGAGAATTCTCTGAAAAACAAATATGTCAATTATTTACTCTTTGAGTCTACTCTGATGAGAGTAAGATTCACACAATGTTTCTCCCCCTCTCTAAATTCCCTCAGATGTGGTAGATTTTCTATGCCACTTCCTGGGATGTAGTTTCCCTGTTTTTATCTTTCCTTCCCCTTTTTCTGATACTATCCCCTTGCCTTTACTACTTCCCCTTTTTTATATTATATCAGTAAAATCAAATTATCCATGCAGACTTTCTGTATATCCACAACAGAGATACATACAGTTCTCAAGAGTTCTTTTTACCTTTTTCTGCTTCTCTTCAGTCTTGTGGATGTAGATCAAATTTTTTGTTTAAGTCTGGTTTTTTTCTTAAAAACAAATGGATTCCTCTGTTTCATTAAATGACCATCTTCTTCCATGGAAGAAAATTTAAACTTAGCTGGGTAGTTCATTCTTGGTTGCAATCCTTGTTCTTTTGCCTTTTGGAATATCAGGTTCCAGGCCTTTTGATCCTTTAATGTAGAGTCATCCAGATCTTGAGTGACCCTTATTGTGGCACCTTGGTATTTGAATTGTTTTTTCTTAGCTGCTTGCAATATCTTTTCCTTAGTTTGGTAGTTCTGCAGTTTAGCCACATAGCGGGGTCCTTCACTGGGCACTCCTTGAAGCTACAGCGGTGCTAACCACCTCTGAGGCATTTCTGGGGAGGAGGGAAGGGAACTCTCTCCCAGAGCTCTCTCTTAGCTCAGGCACAGGGGTGTTGCATCCTATCTCCAGTCTGGGAGGAAGCTGGTAAATAAATAAACTTCTTACTCCAAGGGCAAACCCCAACAGATTTTAACAATGAGTAAGAAGCTGAAGAGGACAAGTGACACCTTCTACACAGAGAAAGAGCGGGTATCCAACCCCGAGGAAGCTAACAGCAGAGAGGGTCCAGATAACACCCTAAAGGGGAATGATACCTGCCCCCCATCACATAACTCTCTCCTAGAAGAGACTATTAAAAAGTTAAGAGAGTTTGAAGAAAAATGGGGAAAGGAAATAGAAGCAATGATAGATAATAACAACATCCTGAAATTTGAGTTGGAAAAAATAAAGAATTCACAGGAGGTACAGGGAAACAAAATTTTGTGAATTAGAAAAGGTTAAAAAAATCACAGGAAAGTACAAGTCAATCCAAGATTAAAAGTTCCAAGAAATATTATAGACAGATTTCAGAGTTATGAGGTCAAGGAACAAAATACTCCAAGTGACTGAAACAATTCAAATATCAGGGAGCCATAATAAGGATTACAAAAGGATTTGCTAGTCTTAACACTAAAAAATCCGAGGTCATAGAACATGATATTTGGAAGACAAAGGAGTTAGGACTACAAACGAGTCACTTACTGATAAAATTAAGCATAATACATCAAGGGAGGAAAATGGTTACTCAGTGAAATAGAAGAATTTCAAACTTTCATAAGGATCAGAACAGAATTAAACAAAAAATAATAATTTTTATATCAAGACCCAAGAGAAACATAAATAGATAAAAAATGAAAGGAAAACATAAGGAACCAACAAAGCTAAACTGTTTACATCCCCATATGGGAAGATAATGCTTGTAATTCTTAAAATTTGTATCACTAATAGTAAAATTAGAAAGAATATATATATATAGACATAGAGTACAGATATAAGGTGAATTTAAAGGAATAAAAAATTAAAGGATAAGAGAGTATACTGGGTACACAAAAAAAAGGAGAAGTAGAATCATGTAAATTATTCAGGTACAAAAGACACAAACACACACACACACACACACACACACACACACATATAGTAGAGGAGAAGGTGAAAGAGTGGTTGATGGGTACTCCTTGAATCTTACTTGTATCTATATTGGACTCAAAGAAGGAATAATAGCCACAACCAGTTGAATATAGAAATCTTACTCAACAGGAAAGAAGCAGGAAAGGAGATTAAATAAAGGGAGGAGAGCAGACTGAGGGAGGTGGTATATGGAATTGTAAATAATATCAAATCTTTGGGAGTCTATCTACCAAGACAAACCCAGGAATTATATGAACACAATTACAAAACAGTTTTTTGCACACAAATAAATTCAGATCTCAGCAATTTTCAAAATATCAATTGCTCATGGGTAGGCCAAGCCAATATAAAAAATGAAAATTCTAAATCATTTTACTCATTCAATGCCATACCAAGCATACTACCTAAAAGTTATTTGATAGAGCTAGAAAAAAATAACAAAATTCATCTGGAAGAACAAAGGTCAAGAATATCAAGGGAATTAATGAAAAAATTACAAAGATAGTGACCTAGCAATACCAGATCTCAAATCATGTTATAAAGAAGTAATCATGAAAACTATCTGGGCTGAATAAGAAATGGTCAATGACAACAGTAACCTAGTAATTGATAAACCCAAAGACCTTAGTTTTGGGGATAAGAACTCACTTGTTGACAAATTTCTGGAGAAAGTGGAAAATAGTAGGACACAAATGAGGTATATACCAACCTTTCACACTATATACCAAGATATGGTCAAAATAGGTGCATGACTTAGACATAAAGTGTTACATCATAAACAAATTAGAAGAATGAAGAATGGTTTACCAGACTCATTTATTGGAGAGGGGAAGTATTCATGACCAAATGAGATAGAAAGTATAATGAAAGGTAAAATAGGTAATTATATTAAATTATATAAATTGTAAAATAGATAATTATATTAAATTTTTAAAGCTTTTGTAGAAACAAAACCAATGCAACCTAGATTAGAAGGAAAACAAAAAGCTGAGAAACAATCTTTATAGAAAGTGTCTTTAATAAAGGTCTCATTTCTTACATATATAGAGAATGAGTCAAATTTATAAGAATATAACCCCAATTGATAAATGGTCAAAGGATATGAAGAAGCAATTTTCAGATGAAGCAATCAAAACTCTTTATAGGCCTATGAAGAAGTACTTTACATCACTTTTGATTAGAGAAATTCAAATTAAATTAAAACATATCACACCTAAAAGATAAAAAGTTGGGAAAATTGGGATACTAATGCATTGTAGGTGGCATTGTGAACTGATCAACCATTTCATAAAACAATTTGCAACTATACCCCAAGGGCAACCAAAATGTGTGAATCCTTTGCTCCAATAATATCACTACTAGATCTATATCCCAAAGAGATCACAAAAAAGGGGAAAAGATCTACTTGTCCAAATATTTATAGCAGCCCTTTTCAGGATGGTAAAATTTTGGAAATTGTGGGGATGCCCATCAATTGGAGAATGGCTGGCTGAACAAGTTGTGATATATGAATGTAATGAAATGCTATGGTGCAATAAGACATGATGAACAGGTAGGTAGATTTCATAGAAACCTAGAAAGACTTGTATGAACTGATGCAAAGTGAAATGACTAAAACCAGAAAAACATTGTACACAGAATCAGCAACCTTGTGTGATGACCAACTAGGAATGACTCGGTTCTTCTTAAGAACACAATGATTCAAGACAAGTACAAAGGAGTCAAGAAGGAAAATGCTATCCTTATTCAAATAAAGAACTAAAACATATTTTTTCACTTTATTCTTTTTTATGTTTTTTTTTCTATTTCTTCATTCAAACAGGCATATATGGGAATATGCTCTACATAATAGCCTACATATAATTTATGTCAAATTGCCTATTTTTAGAAGAGGGGAGGGAGGGAAGGTGAAAAATCTGGAACTCAAAATCTTGTAAAAATCAATGTTAAAAATTGTGTTGGTATGTAATTGTGAAAAAAGCCTATTAAAAAAAAGAAAAATAAGAATAAATAAAGTATTCAGTCAGGGGTAACATGCAAGTCACTATGGTCTGCCATTGCTCTTGGAAAGGGTGTGCCATTCAATTTTCCTACTCACCCTCTTTGGAAACCTCCAAATCAAAATATGCCTCCTTATCTACCTTTCTTCTGTATTATTTCTCTTCATTAGAATATATGATCTTTGAGAACAGAGACTATCTTTGCATTTCTCTTTTATCCTCAGCATTTAGCATAGTACTTGATTAGGCATTTGATAAATGTCTTTTCCTTCATTCATTATAAATGCTTCTCCTATTATCACAATTGAATGGATTCCTAAGTTCATTTCCTTTCTTCCCCCATCCTCCTCCTTCTTGTAGCTTCCCTCTGTTAAATGATGGCTAATCAATTAATATCATGAATCCCTGCTAACACACTCACTATGAGCTAAGGTATTAATGGGTTCCTTTGTCCAAGGAACATTTTTGGTTCATTTTCATAGGAACATACTGGAACATTTGGAACATATTCATAGGAACTTGGTTTCATGAATTTCAGTTAATATGCTTACTGGGAGCATCCTCACCCAGGGAACATATTTGTATTTCATGGGAGCTTTTAGGAAACATCATGCCTTAAAATATATGTATATATATGATTCATAATAGGGATATGTATGCATGGAAATTTGGGAGTAAGGGAATCTTTTATCATTCCTTACATCAGTTGTCACCTTCACGAATCCCCTCATTAAATATGACAAGAATATTTCTTCCTTACCCAAATATTTCCCAATTCCTGGTACCCTCTTAGGATCATAGAATGGCAAGCTATAGCCAACTATGGAAATAATCTAATCCAACACTGTTGCCTTGCAGATGAGGTCATGGTGGGAGGGGTGCACAGAATGGGGGGAAGTGAGTTGCCCCAGAATACAGGCCAGGGTTTGACCTTCACTTCAGAACTCTTTCCCTTTTCCACAAATAGAGACATAATAGACATTGCTTCCCTGCTAGGTTTGAAGGATGATCAGGAGGCTCTTTCCCAATCCCTGACCCAAGTCAGTCCCATTTTCTCTGGCATTTAAGAACTGGTGATTGGCTCAAGGTTGTATCTCTAAGGAAATCTCCCAGAGAATCTTTGCTTCCACAGCCTGGGTGATCAGACTCCTGCTGAACAGAAAGTGCTTTGTTCTTCTCCAGATCATTCCTTCCCTGCAAAGGAATTCCTGGAAAGTACCGGTTTGCCCACGGGGAGCATAAAGGAGGCTGCTTGCTGGGCCCCTCCCAGTCCTTGCCAACTTCTTTATCACCCCTTCTGAGCTTTCCTGCCAACTTTCTCATCTCATCATGAGACTTAATTTCTTATCCTTTGGGGATTTTAAAACTTTTGAATGTGAGCTTGAAGGAGGGTGGTGACCTAGAGCCTGTGCAGGCAGGTTGGTTTTCTAGCTTTCAATTCTCAGACACCCAAGAATGGGGCCCGTCAGACTTTTTCACCTTTGCATCTCTGCCTACAAGCCTACCAACCTGGACTGCCCATAGTCCCCCAACTCAACCTGGTTTTCTAGCTTCTGGACTTTGACTCATGTTCAAAAATTCTGTGTACGATAGACATGGAATCAGAAAGATCCGAGTTCAAATCTTGTCTTAGATATCTGTGTAACTATGTACTTCTAAGTTTTAGCCCCTATTTTCATGAAATGGAATATCTACTTCACAAGATTCTTGAATCTCAAATGAGAGAATCTATAAAAAGCTTTTCATGAACCTCAAGTTGTTATACATAGGTTGTCCCAAAAACCTAGGTGCAATTACAGCTTAAATGCTTTTAATGTTTCTAAATTTTTAAAACTTTATGTTGCACCAAGACTTCTGGAACCATGGATGTGTGTATATGTACCTGGGACTTAAGGAAGACTAAGTACCTTTGGTGTGAGTGCTGTTGAGCTCTTTTCACGGCTGCTTTCTATCTTTAATATCCACCTGATTCACTCAACTTTCACCTGTAGTTCTCAAAGAAGGGGTAGTGTGCACAGCAGCTTCACCCCATTTTAGCAGACAGGCTAAGCCAGGTTGAGAGTAACCAAGGGGTCTCAAATTCTTCAATGGGTTAGGAGAGTGTCTACCCCAAACATATGAAGACTTCCTCTGGTGGAATAGATGGATGAGAATAACTTATTTCAATGGCTACAAAGGCAGATGAAGCAGAGACTGGTTAGACACCAAGATGCCAAGATGCCATTGCATCCTGGGCCATTTAGTCTCCAACTTTTTCTTGCCATGGACTCCAATGACTCTGGAAGAGAGAGTGAGGTTAATGATTTTAAGTAACTCGGCCTCACTTAAATCCAATTTATATGTAAATCAAGACATCACTCATACCATTCTACCATTTTTGCCTACCTCAAAGTCCTATGGCAACAGGCAAGAGATGAAGCAGCAAATGCAGGTACATTGGGAACAAATGTAGTCATAATCATTCACATAGGTAGCCCACGCCTTAGGCTCATCTTCTTACTGGCCTGAAGCACCAGCAGTAGGATTCTGCAGCTCCCAGGATATTTGAACAGCTTCATTCATTTATTTTTTTAGGTTATATATCTACATTCTTTAACCATATTTCTATAGAAGTCATGGTGGGAAAGAAAAATCAGAATAAAAAGGAAAAACCATGAGAGACAGAAAACAGAAGAAAAAAAGATAAAATATAATATACTTTAATCTACATTCAGTCTTCATCATTCTTTTTCTGGAAGCTAATAGCATTTTCTATTCAAAATTTGTTGGAATTGACTTAGATCGTTGAATTTTTGAGAAGAGTTAATTTATCATGTGTAAAGGGCCTAAACTCTTGAGTTAATGCACTGAGGTTGGAACAATCGAGCACTTAAGACAAATTACTGATTGGATAATACTCTATAAGAATATGCTTGGAAAATGGCCCTTCCCATTATTCTATGCTGGCCCAATCGCTTGGTGTATACAGAGAATTGTAGGAGGGACTAAGGGGTGGAGTAAGACTAGCCACTTCTGGGTGGAAGATGAAGAGGTGAGGTTGGGGAGATCCTGCATCCATCCCCTTCACTTCTACTGCTAAAGACCAAGAACTTTTGTTTATCCTGACTCCAGCTGATTCTAAGGTATCCAGGATGCTAATGCGGTCATCACAATCATGGTTGATCATCATAAATCTTGCTATTACTGTGTATAATGTTTTCTTGGTTCTGTTCACTTCACTCAGCATCTGTTCATGTAAGTCTTTCAAGACTTTTCTAAAATCAGCCTGTTCATCATTTTTTATAGAAGAATTCCATTACTTTCATATATCATAACTTATACAGCCATTCCTCAATTGATGGGCATCCACTAATTTCCAATTCTTTACCACCACAGAAAGAGCTGGTACAAATGTTTTTTCACATGTGGGTCCTTTTTTGTCTTTTATGATCTCTTTGGGATAGAGATCCAGTAGAAACATTGCTGGATTAAAGGGTATATATATATATATATAGATATAGATATATATAGATATATAGATCTGTAGATATAGATATAGATAGATAGATAGATATATTTTTGAGTAGCCTTTTTGAAGGACCATACAGCTTACCTAATGGCATGAGGAAGGAGATAGAAAAGGTTCCCCCAATTTTTTTTTTGCTTCACCTAAGCCTGGCCTCCTTATCAAAGCAGACAGAGATCCCACCCTGTGGTCAAAACACACAAAAATTTACAAAATGTGCAATGTACAAAAACGTGCAAAGATGACAACTCGTTGTTATATGGAATATATACACAGTTATAGACAATATGATGTCTAATGAACCTGAAAGATGAGCAGCTCTTGTTATGAGAGAATTCAGCAGGTATCACATCCAAATTGCTGCCCTGAGTGAAATAAGCTGGCAAATGAAGACCAGGTTACTGATCTTCAGGATGGATACATGGTTTTCTGGAATGACTGCAGTGAAAGCAAATACAGTGAAGCTGTCATAAATTTTGCAATCAAAACTAATCTAGTCAACAAATTTATATGCCTACCAAAAGGAGTGAACAATAGGTTTATAACAATATAATTGTCACTTGCAGGAAAGTGCCATGCCACTTTCATTAGTGTGTGTACTCCCATCATGACAAGCCCTGATGATGATTTTATGAAGACCTGCAGACCCTTATCATCAATGTGCTGAAAGAGGACAAGCTTATAATTCTGGGTTATTTTCATGCAAGAGAAAACTACTAGACATGGAAGGGAATCCTTGCAAGAAATGGATTCAGAAACAGCAACAACATTACTCACTTACTGCTAAAGACTTGTGCACCTTATGACTTTCTCATCACCAACACTGTATAATCATTTACCTAAATGCAATAAAACTTCTTGGATGTACCCTGTGAGCAAACACTGGCATTTAATATATGATTTCATAAGGAGAACATATGGAATGTGAGAAGCAAAGGTGATGTGCATGGTACAGAGTGCTGGACTGATCATAGACTTATCCTCTCCAAGCTAAATGTATACATTCTACAAAAATGGAGGATCCAAGGCAAGATGAATACAAGAAGACTTAAATGTCAAAAGATTAGAGTGATTCTCTGAGTGGGGATAGTTTGGTGCTAATTTGCAAGGAAACTGAGTCAACACACCCACAGTGAAACAGAAAAAGAGTAGACAATTTTTAGAAATTTGGTGCATAGTACCATCTGACTTACTCATCTGAGCTAGAATTCTTGCAAACATTAAGATTGGTTTGACAAAAATGATAGAGAAATTCAGAAGTTGTTAAAGGAAAAACAAGAACTCCATAAGATTTATTATCAAGATAGATAATCCATCTCTAAGAATTCCATCAAAAATACAGTGCAAGTGAAGCTTAGAGAAATGTAGGCTTCTTGGCTCAGTAAGAAATTCAGTTTTACACTCATAGTAACAATTAAAAGCACTTTGATGATTTTTGAAGGCTATTTATGGACCCAAGACCTATGGTGCACCCCAACTACTCAGTGCTGAGGGAATTATGTTGAGTGGTGAGAAGGACATGATCTTGGAGAGATGACCTGACCACTTCCTTAGTATTCTCAACAGATCATCAATAATTAATGCTGAAGTCATTGACCATGTACTTCAGACTGAGATGCACCAATGTATGGATCAATTCTCTTGTGCTAAGTTTGGCCTAATAATGAACACGAAGAAAACCCAGCCAGTTAGTCAGAACCCCACCATTTGTATGTGGAACCTTTGGTTACAGCAAATAGAAAAATATTGAATGCTATGGATAAATTCACTTACCTTGACAATATACTTTTTTGGAATGCATACATAGATGATGATGATGATGACACATGCATTGCCTAAGCTAGCTCAGTGTTTGGGAGCCTCTAAAGGAAAAGTATGAGAAAGATAATCTAACTACCAAACTGAAGATCTACAGAACTGTTGTTCTTACCTCATACCTGTGAAACCTGATAGAATACCAGTATCATTCCAGGAAACTGAATTGTTTCCACTTGAATTGTCTCAGGAAGCTTCTGAAGATCACTTGGCAGGTAAGATACCAGACACTGAAGTCTTTTCTTGAACTAAACTGCCAAGCATCCAAAATCTACTGCACAGAATGCAATTTCAATCAGCTGACCATGTTGTTTGAATATCAAAGGTTTGCCTAAAAGGTCATTTTACTGTGAAATCACACAAAGCTAGTGCTCAGATGGAGGTCAGAAGAAGCTATCCAAGGACATTCTCAAGGTCTTGCTTAAGAACTTTGGAACTGATTTGAAAGCTGGGAAATACTGGCAAAGGATTACCTAGAATGGTGTGTCCACATCAAAGAAGGTGTTGTCCTCTATGAGTGAAGCAGAATTGCAGTAGTTCAAAAGAAATGTGAGATGCGCAAATTTAGAGACATCTCTACTTCAAATGTTTAATATAGAACATTTGTGCCTGAATTGTGGTAGAGCTTTCTGAGTTCATATTGATCTGATTAGTCACAATCAGACACATAGTACCTTAATCCAAATATGGTGACATCATTTTGCTCCTCTTTGAGAATGAAGGACAATCGGCATAAAGAATGAAATCATAAATAAATTGGAGGAACATGGGATGGTTTACCTCTCAGACTTGTGGAGGAGGAAGGAGTTTGTGTCCAAGGGAGAACTAGAGACCATTATTGATCACAAAATAGAACATTTTGATTACACCAAATTAAAAAGTTTCTGCACAAACAAAACTAATGCAAACAAGATTAGAAGGGAAGTAACAAATTGGGAAAACATTTTTACAGTTAAAGGTTCTGATAAAGGCCTCATCTCCAAAATATACAGAGAATTGACTTTAATTTATAAGAAATCAAGCCATTCTCCAATTGATAAATGGTCAAAGGATATGAACAGACAATTTTCAGATGATGAAATTAAAACTATTTCCACTCATATGAAAGAGTGTTCCAAATCACTATTGATCAGAGAAATGCAAATTAAGACAACTCTGAGGTATCATTACACACCGGTCAGATTGGCTAAGATGACAGGAACAAATAACGATGAATGTTGGAGGGGCTGTGGGAAAACTGGGACACTGATGCATTGTTGGTGGAGTTGTGAAAGAATCCAACCATTCTGGAGAGCAATCTGGAATTATGCCCAAAAAGTTATCAAAATGTGCATACCCTTTGACCCAGCCATACTACTACTGGGCTTATACCCCAAGGAACTACTAAAGAAGGGAAAGGGACCTGTATGTGCCAAAATGTTTGTGGCAGCCCTTTTCATAGTGGCTAGAAGCTGGAAGATGAATGCATGTTCATCAATTGGAGAATGGTTGGGTAAACTATGGTATATGAATGTTATGGAATATTATTGTTCTATAAGAAATGACCAACAGGAGAAATACAGAGAGGCTTGGAGAGACTTACATCAACTGATGCTGAGTGAAACGAGCAGAACCAGAAGATCATTATACACTTCAACAATGATACTGTACGAGGATGTATGCTGATGGAAGTGGATTTCTTCAACATAGAGAAGAGCTAATCCAATTCCAATTGATTAATGATGGACAGAACCAGCTACATCCAGAAAAGGAACACTGGGAAATGAATGTAAACTGTTATTTTTACCTTCTGAATCCAATTCTTCCTGTGCAACAAAAAATTCGGTTCTACACACATATATTGTATCTAGAATATACTGTAATATATTTAACATATATAAGACTGCTTGCCATCTGGGGGAGGGGGTTGGGGGAGGAAGGGAAAAAATCTGAACACAAGTAAGTGCAAGGGATAATGTTGTAAAAAACTACCCATGCATATGTACTGTCAAAAAAATGTTATAATTATAAAATAAAATAAAAATTAAAAAAAAAAAAGAATGAAGGACAATCAACAATTGACTTTCCTGGAATGTACTCTGTGCCCCCTTCCTATTAATTCAAAACATATCTCTGCATCAAAAAATCCTATCTACCAATGTGGAAAGACAGATATACACAATTCAACCAATCTGGAAAGCAATTGAAATTGTGCTAAGAATGTGATGAAAATGCCTATACAATTTGTCCAACTGAGCCTGGAGTCAGGAAGACCCACATTCAAATCTGACCTGAGATATTTATTAGCTGTGTGGTTTTGGACAAGTTTAACCTCTTTCTGCCTTAGTTTCCTCATTTAAAAATGGAGATCACAATAGTACCCACTTCCCAGAGTTGTTATAAGGAAAAAATGAGATAATTGTAAAGCACTTTAGCACTTACCTTAGTAAGCACTATGTAAATGTTAGCTATTATAAAATAAAAATTCCATATATACAAAAATATTTATACCAGCAAGTTTTGTAGTGAAAAACTGGAAACAAGTAGATGACTGTCAGTTAGATCATAGTTAAATAAAATCGTGGTACATCAATTCAATGGAATATTACCACATTATGGAAATGATGAATATGATGAATGTACAGAAATATGCTAACACAAATGAACTACTGAAACATGAAGCAAGCAGAACCACAAGAACTACATGTGTAATTATTACATCAACGTTAATGGAAAGAACAGCAAAATACTTAAAACTGAAGACTGTGTAAATTAAAATGAGAGAGAAGAGATAATATGCCTCGCCTCTCTCTTTATAAAGATGGGGATGAAGGTTATATTCATGCATATAAGACTGGATTTTAGGGTACTTAGTTTTGCTGAACTTCCCCTCCCTCATTTTTATTATTTGCCATAAAGGCTAGCTTGCTAAAATCCAGGTTTGGGTGATAGGGAAAGACATGTTGGGAAATATAGGTGATGTAAAAAAAAAAAAAAAAAACTTTAAGAGATATTACTTTACTATAAAAATGATGAATATAAAGAATCCTGAGAAGAATATATTAACAGAAACAAAATTAAATAGAACTGTCAAACTAATACAATGACTATATCAATATAAACAGAAAGAATAGAAAATCATTCCTCTGAAATCATAATGATCAAATTTATTCCAAGGGCAATATGATAAAAGACACTTTCTTCTCTTCTTTGCATAGTTAAGGCTATGAATCTGGAACCCTGCATATACTATAGGACTTGGTTGATATTAGTTTTGTTAAATGGATTTTTTTTCTCTTCCTTCTTTCTTCTTTGCTACAAGGAATGGATCTTTGGAGAGGAATATGTTTACAAAATAATTTGAAACCAGCAGGTATTTATTTATCAAACACCTGCTATATGCCAATCACTCTGCTTCACCTGGGGAGATAAAAACCCCCAATAATAACAACAAACTATCTGTTCTTTTCAGAGAAGACAACATATTCATAACAACAAATAAGGTATCAATTAAGCACTATGTGCAAAGTACAGTGCATTACAAATAAAAACGTAATACATTCTCTGTTCTCAAGATCATATTTTAATGGAGATGACAGACATGGAACAATTCAGCTGCCAATCACATAATAAAGTCTCAAAATTATCAAGTGCAACAGTAAAGCAGTGTTAATGCTACTTCCTTTTCATCTCCACTGACAAAATCATATCGAGTTCTAATGGTGAACCATTTGACAATGTCAATTATTTTGGTGGCCAGAATTTTCTTTTCTGAGTCTTTAGCAGCTGTGGCCAAACTGTATTTCCATGAGTTCTCCAGGATGATGTCTAGGTGCATTGGACATGAAGCACTGCTATTCTCAAGGCTCTCAGGAGACCTTATACCATTTTAATCAGTGTCTGAGGGAAGATGGAGATCAAAATGTTGGTTGTGGTTTGACCTGCCTCACAAATACTGCCTCCTGTCTCACTCATAGTGCCTTGCCACTGTGGGTGGCAACTATTTGGCAGATGGTAGAAATTGAAGAACAGGTGTAAGAAGAATCAGAAATAGGAAGAGATTAAATGATAGGTAGTAATTTTTTTTAAAAAGTCCAAATCAGGTGCCATTTCTTTAATATACTCTTCCCTGGTCTACTCCAAAAGAAGTGATCTTTCAAAGGATATAGAGACAATCTTCAAATGAAGAAATCAAATTATTTATAGTCATATAAAAAAAATCCTAAATCACTATTGATTAGAGAATTGCAAATTAAAACATCTCTAAGCTACCATCTCACCTGTCAGATTGGCTGAAAAGACAGGAAAAGATAATCATAAATGTTGGAGATATGTGGGAAACTGGGACACTAATGCATTGTTGATGGAGTTGTGAACTGATCCAATCATTCTGGAGAACAATTTGGAACTATGCCCAAAGGGCTATAAATTTTTTGATCTAATAATGCCACAACTTGGTCTGTATCCCAAAGAGATGATAAAAGAGGGAAAAGGACCCTCTTGTGCAAAAAAAGTTTGCTGCAGCTCTTTTTGTGATGGTAAAGAATTGGAAAATTAGTAGATGCCAATCATTTAGGGAATGGCTGAATAAGTTATAGTATATGTATGTAATGGAATATTATTGTTCTATAAGAAATAACAAACAGGCTGATTTTAGAAAAGCCTGAAAACATTTATATGAACTAATACTGAGTGAAGCAAACAGAATGAAAAACATTGTACATACCAACAACAAGATTGTGTGATGATCAACTATGATCTCATCCTTCTTCTCAGCAATTTAGTGATTCTGAGACAATCCTAATAAACTAATAGACTACTATTATAGATCAAAGTTTCTTAAAATTGTGGTTTGTTACTCCATATGGGGTCTTATGACTGAATGTGGAGGTGGAGAAATGATGATCAGCTAATGTTTGATTTTATGCCTATATCAGCACTTTATTTGGTGACATTGAGGGAATGTCCAGTAATTAGGAAATAGTTGAAAAAATTGTACTATGGAATATAATGATGTACCTATATACCTGGGGTTACGTAAAAAATTTTCAGACAAAAAGAGGTCACATGGAAAAAATTTAAGAAGCTCTGGTATAGGTAATTATTTCAGAGGAAGAAAAAAAAACCTGATACTCTATAATGATTAGGAAAGACCATTCAGAGGAGGTGATATTTGTTTGGGGCTTTTAAGGATGAGCAGCATTGTGATTGGCAGAGAGGAAAGAGTTTGGTGATTCAATGAGGGGCAAAGGCTTAGTGCTATAATGAACATGGAATACTTGTAGGGCCAGTCTTGTTAAAGCCATGTTTGTGCAGAGCAAATCTTGATCTCTTTTGTGCCATGGACTCCTTTATCTAGTGAGCAATAAACCTTTGGATCACGATTAGAATGTTTTAAATAAATAAAATAAACTATATAGGATTACAAAGAAAACTGTATTGAAATAATTATCAAAATTTTTAAAAATTATGTTATAGTAATAGACAATGCTTGCTTATTAATGCAATAAGTAACAAGGCAATTAATACATTAAAATAGCAAGGTAATTTTTTTAAAAAGAAATATCAATTTGAGGATTATTATTGTTTGGTTTGTATAAGAACATTGTTGTGATTTTAATGGTTTAAAGTGTTGAATATTCCAGTTCACAGAGATATATTGTTGCAAATAGAACTTCCACAGATGACTTTGCAAAATGAAGATATGCTTTTCTTAAGGAATACCAGGATTTTCCAAGGCTTTTTGAGTTGTTTAAAAAAAAAATAATAAAATAAAATAAAAACCTTTACATGGGTGGAATTTATGTTAATATCAGTAAATTCATCTTTGACTAGGTCAGTAGTTTTAATACAGTGTATATCACTGGGAATCCATGGTTCATTTTCTATGTCATCAAGATATAAATAGCTTTTCAAAGAGTTTTAAAGTATTTCCAGATGTTCACAGATTTTTCTTTTCAAAGATATTGATGATAAATTTTGTATGTCGATTCTATTTTGGTAAAAGATTGCAAGGGTATCACTTTTACTCTTTTTATGAACTAATGCATGTAATTTTTTAGTAGCATTTATGACTATGACTTCAAGATGTTGCATTGAAAGATTTGTCTCATTTATATGGTAAAAACTGTCTATCTGGTCTGGTCAATCAATGGGTAGAATCCTTTCTTTCAAAGTATTCCCAAAGTAGGGTTTCTTTTTCTTTCTCAAAAAGTGAAACTTTTGCCCTTGATTTGAACAAGCACTTCAAGACTTGTCCTCTTAGAAGACAGCACTACTGTATTTAAAGTTGATGACATTTATGATTGTTGACAAAATCTTCTTTCAGAATTGTTAGAAGTTTTTATTGCCAGTGCATGTCTGTATAAGAAACAATGAGTGACAATGTTAGGAGCTTAGTTTTTTCACTAAAGTAGTCAAGCCAGATGTATTATTGAGCCTTCATGCAAAGTGTATAAAGATTTTCTCTTCAAAGTTTTGTTTTGGGAAAAACAAAAAAACAAAACAAAACAAAAAACTAAGACTTATACATTTCCAAAATGTTGATAGGCTTTGTAATTCCAAAAGGGATTCACAAAATAAGAATTCTTTATGGTGTTAGCATACACATAATGAACAAAACCCAAAGCTGCCTATATTGAGAGATGCATATAATTTCATCAAAGTATATATTTAAGGGGAATAGCCAATGCAATCAATTCCTCAATGACTTGTTTCCAGATGTTAAAGAAAATCTAAAATTCCTAGAATGTATCACATCATTTGACAATGGAATTACTACCAGGTTTTTCTTCTGCATCAGTTCACAAATCAGTTTGACCACTTGCAGCGCTTATGTTTTATTAAAGCCTCTCCAATAATCCTGGTTTTTTTTTTTATTTGGCAGACCAGTAAGCATCTTTATAAGATGGCTAAAAAGAGTTTTGGGAAATGATAAATCCAAGTTTTGGAAGTATTCCATTTTTCCCTTTATTTATTCATGTGATTTTGACATTTTTCCTTTATTTATTTATTTTGAAACTTAAATAGAAAAAAATATAAAAGAGTAAAAAAAAAAACAGAAAAATAAGAGTATTGTCATGTGCACAAGAAACTATATGAGAGGATTCAAAATATAAAATAATAAATTTCCATTTCAATAAAGTATATATAATAAGATACATTGTATTAGAACTGTCCATCTTTGCTTCCCTGTAGATTTTATATATATATATATATATATATATATATATATATATATATATATATATATATATATATATATATATATATATATATATATATATATATATATATATATATATATATATATATATATATATATATATATATATATATATAGTATATACTATATATATATAGTATATACTATATATATATATGTAAAACATACATTACATATACATACCCACACATATATATACATTCATGTATACACACATATGCATACATATATATATTTTTTTTATTTCCTATTTCTGCTAACTATCCTACTTTACTTCTACCTACTAACTTTCCTTGCTATTACTTAGCTGCCCCCCCAAGAATCTTTTCCAAATCCTTTCCTCCCAACTTTTCCCTCCTTATTATCCCTTTCCCATTAATCTATATACTTTATCATACTCCTGTTAATACCCACCCTTCTGTAACCTACCTTATCCTGTTCCCTCCCACCTTATTTCTTTATCCCCTTTTGGTGTGTGTGTGTGTGTGTGTGTGTATTTGTATTTATATGTATATAATCTATATGTGTGTGTATTTCAGAACTACCAGCCCTCCTCCCTCTTCTAACTGGTCTGTGTCAGTTTTTGCTCTCACTCATTCATATTCAGCATAATTACTGTTTTTACCTTTTCTTACACAGTCTTGTTTTTTAGGATCACATCATACTCAGTTCTACCCCAATTTTCTTTTGGACTACTAAATTACTAATGATAGTCTAATGGTTTACATTTTCACATATAAAACATAAATAGTTTGTCTTTAATGAGTCCTTTGAAATCAGTTTTTGGCATTGGCTAAAATTTCTATCAACTTCAGATTTGTTTGCAACAAAATCCTGAAACTATGATAATTCATTCTTTTTTTTTCATTCAGTATTATATTGGATATATTATTTTTATTCATAACCCAGTTCTTTTGATTGTCAATATTTAATATTCCAGGACCTCTTATATTTTATTATAGTCAGTGATAAGTCTTCTGCAACTCTAATTGTATCACCAGAATATTTGATTTTTTTGTGGTTGTTATTGTTGTTGCTTATAAAATTTTCTTTTTGATCTAGGGGTTTTTGAATTTAGCAGTGATGTTTCTATATGTTTTCCTTGTAGGGTCTCCTTCAGGTGGTCATCAGTGGATTTTTTTTCTACTTCTACTTTCCCCTCTTGTTCTATTACTACAGGACAATTTTTGTTAATTATGTCTCATATTATTATATCCTTTGCCAACTTTTTTCAAACTGAATTTTTTTTCAACTTTCCCCTTCATCTTTAGATAATTTTCAACATGAACAGAGAAAAAATTCTCTTTCAGCTTTGCGGGCTTTATTCAGGAATTTTCTTGCACAAAAATCAATGTGGCTATTGTCTCATTAATTAATTAATTAATGCAAATGTAATACTCTAATCTTCATATAATCTTCATTACACTTCCTTTTCTTAACATTTCAACTTAAATTGACTGTAAAAAAAAATACAAAATAAAACCAGGAACCTATGATATTTAGCTGTAGTTCCTGTTACTAGAGAGGCTGAGCTGGTAGATCTTTTAAGTTCTGGAATTACAAGCTGCCACAGGGTTAATGCTGTCCATGCTAAATTCAGCACCCAGGAGTCCCCAGAAGGAGGGGACCAACAGTGCTACCTAAACAATATCACACCAATTCATGTCAGAAACAGATGCTTTCATGTCACTTATAGCTACAACTATAAGTGATTGCCACATTTAACAAATCAAAACCTTTATAAATAAAATAGTCTAACAATCTAGTATGTAATATAATAAAACTCAGGTGAAATATCTTGATATTGAAACAATTTTTATGGTTTTGTGGAAATCAGTAATCTATATGCTAAAACGAGACAAAATTTGTATGACAAGTGAAATAAAGAAAGTTTCATAAATTATCTAAAGTTTTAACATTTTAAGGGCTTTTAACCCTCTGACAGATACTTAAATTAAAACATAGTTCAGAAATACTGTCCTTTATGGAATCTTCCTATTATCACACCTAGACTTATATAGCTTTCTGTACTCTCCTAAAAAAAAAGATGATTTTTACTTCTGATATCATTCATAGTTTTCTTGAGAAGTTTTTCTTTTTTTTTCCCTGAGGCAATTGGGGTTAAGTGACATGCCATTGTCACACATCTAGGAAATATTAAGTGTCTGAGGTCAGATTTGAACTCAGGTCCTCCTGACTTCAGGGCTGATAATCTATCCACTGCCCCAAGAAGTTTTTTTTAAATGTACAGTGTTTTCACATCATCATTACCAACAAATTAGCAGTAGTACAGCATCCCAAGTGTGCCCTTACTTAATAATAGAGGCAGTGTACAAAAAGAAAGGACCCTGCTTACACCCTGCATATGATACTGTTTATGACTCTGTATAATCTGTTACCAATAATAAGTTCCTTTAAATAGCACCCTTCAGCCATCAGACATGCTTGAACTTGCCTGGTCTGTACTCATAGTCCACACACCTACCCGTGTTACAAAAGGTGCATGGGATATCTTATGAAAAAGTTAAGAACTCTTATTTGATTTTTTTTCAGTTTGTCAAAACTTGAACAAATAATGAAGATTATTCACTTCTCTCTGTGTATCTGTCAAAGAACAATATCGGATAAGGAATACTAGAAAGTAATATAGATGTCCTGGTCGCCAATTAAGAACATGAGACTTTTGTGTTTGGTAGCCAAATAAACTCCTAATCAAAAAATTCCCTGATAGGTGGCTAGTTTGGTCAAACAAACATCTGTTACCAATAAAACTTATTGCATGTGATCTAGTAGTAAATCTAACAACTATAATAATTTTAAATTAGCAACAAATGTAAATGATATTTTGATATATGTGAAATTAATGATAAAAGAAAAATATGATTTCTATCGGTGACAATTACAGGAATTTCTAGTTCTATAGTTTTTGCCTACTCTAATAATTGAAGGAGATAGTCATCTTCATTTAAATGTGAGTGAAAATAAAGATGTAATTTTTTTCTTTCTTATTCAAGTTCTCAGAGATCCTGAATTCTCTTTACCCTTGATGGTCCATGATCCTCAAGTTAAGAGTTCCTAAGGGGAGAAAAGAAAAGGGAGAATCATAAAATCATATTGATTAAATGGACTCAGAGGCAATTTACCTAAAGAATTTCAATTAAATAAACAATTATTACGTCTTTAATGTTCTGAACAAGTGATTATTTCAATAAGCTACAGTAATTGGGAACTCATCACCACCTCATCAAACATAACTCTAATTTTTAGGAAAGTGTGGTAGTCTGTGGGAGTTTGGTATAACCATATTCCAAATCCAGGAACTGGCATCTTTCAAGGTCACCACAATCTTCCTCTTCTTCCTCCTACTATGGCAAAGACCATTATGTGTGAAACTTACCCTGTCTTTGTTTTTATTTTTATCATTTGTAGGTTGCATTTATTGTTTCAGTTTGAGGAGATAGGTTCTGCCTTAGTACTGTTTCCTAGTTATTCCTGAATTTTTCTCTGAGCTTTAACTCTTGAATATCTTGAATTTGGTCACATTTTTTTTTTTGCTTGAATTAAAACATGGCCAAAAATACATCGGTCCATTGCTTTCAGCAGTTAAGGGTTTGTTGATTTCTTCTGTGAAAACCCTGTTAAATATTATAACCACAGCACTGGAGCAGAACAGATACTACTTCTATGTTGAACTAAATTCTATCTCCCTGTACTGAAGGCTGAAAGTTAGTGTAGAGGTCTGGTACTGGGCAAGTTAAGACCTTCTCAGTAACTCTCAGACATCTTTTCATCTTTTCTAATATGGCAGCCATCGTCCATATCTACTGTAACCTTGGGCATTGCCTAAGTAGCCCAGTTCTGAGAGAGGAACTGTTGCCTTATCTTACCCACAGGCATGCTTCTATGCCATTTGCCAATCTTCTATACATCATGTCATCTTCTTCCCCAGCTCCTATTTATGGATGGTCTTCTTTACTTAAAATGTAGGCTCATTAAGATGAGAAGTCAAGTCAGCAAGTACCGGTCACCTTTCTTATTGAGAGAGCTTAGGGAGACAGTGTAATGTTGAACTTGGACAAAGAAGACCTTGTTGCATTCATAACTGTCTCTGTCCATTATGCTTTTGAATTAATTCTTCATGGAACACTGGGAAATGAATGTAAATTGTTAGCACTGCTGTCTATCTACCCAGGTTACTTACACCTTCAGAATCCAATATTTAACGTGCAACAAGAAAATGGGATTTACACACATATATTGTATCTAGGTTATACTGTAAAACATGTAAAATATATGGGATTGCTTGTCATCGGGGAGAGGGAGTAGAGGGAGGGAGGGGATAATTTGGAAAAATGAATACAAGGGATAATGTTATAAAAAAATACTCATGCATATATACTGTCAAAAAATTTTATAATTATAAAATTTAAAAAAATTTTTAAAAAGAATTAATTCTTCATTACCTGCTTTATACCTGCCTTTTTTTTTTTACCTAAATTGATTTTTTACTTAATTGTCCTTTTTTATTCATCATTTTAGATAGCACTACCACCTCTTTTTTTCCTCAGAGGAATTATTTGCATTTGTTTCACCACAAATTCATTTGTGTTTGTTTTTTTTTTAAATCCCTACTCAGCTCAGAGATCCCAACTAGTCTTTTTTTGTAGTCTTTGAAATCTGTTCTCAAAATTTGGAATATGAATCAGAGTACATTTACACTTTCGCTCTTCAATCAAAAATTTTAAGACAGTAGTTAATTCCTTCAAGGCTTCCATCATTTCTATCTTATTAACTAATTCACATTAGCCCAGAATAACAATTCCTTTCATTGGCTCCTTTTTCTTTCGAATGAATAAACAAGTATTTATTTTTTATCTTTTTATATGCCAAGTACAGTGATAGGAATATAAAAATATAAATCAAGATAACCCTTGGCTTCAAGAAGCTTATATTCTTATATTAATTAAAACTGTTTATTTTCACTTTTTTTTTTTTTTGGCTGAGGCAATTGGGATTAAGTGACTTGCCCAGAGTCACACAGCTAGGAAGTGTTAAGTGTCTGAGACCAGATTTGAACTCGGATCCTCCTGATTTCAGGGCTGGTGCTCTATCCACTGTACCACCTAGCTGCCCCTTTAACATTTTCTTGCAAAACCTTGTGTTCCAAATTTTTTTCTTCCCTTTTCCCCACCCCTCCCTCAGACTGCAAGTAATTCTATATATGTTAAACATGTGCAATTTATCTATACATATTTCCACAAATATCATACTACACAAGAAAAATCAAATAAAAAATGAGAAAGAAAACAAAATTCAAGCAAATGACAACAAAAAGAGTGAAAATACTATGTTGTGACCCACATTTCAGCTCCCACTTTCCTCTCTCTGGGTGCAGATGACTGTCTCCATCACAAGACCATTAGAACTGGTCTGAATCATCTCATTGTTACAAAGAGCCACATCCATCAGAATTTATCATCGAATAGTCTTGTTGTTGCCATGTACAATGATCTCCTAGTTCTGCTCATTTCTCTCAGCATCAGTTGATGTAAGTCTCTCCAAGCCTCTTTGTATTCCTCCTGCTGGTCATTTCTTACAGAGCAATAATATTCCATAACATCCTTATACCACAATTTATTCAGTCATTCTCCAATGATGGGCCTCCATTCAGTTCCCAGTTTCTTGCCACTACAAAAAGGGCAAGCAGCTTATATTCTAGTAGGAGAGAGGGGTGGTGAATAGGGAGACATATTTGGCTTTAGAAAGTTTGGGGGATGGAAACTGAAGCCATAAGGAAATAGATTGGCATACGTTTCCCAGGAGAAGTGGTGGTACTAATTTGATTATAGTTATAGAACTGGAAAGTTCGGGTAGTCAGAAGGGAGCAGGGTATCCATGCTATAGCAAATGAGAAAAAAGCAGGGAAATGGAAGCAGGGGTGGAGCAGCCAGCCTGAGAGGGTAGGTCACATACCAATCAGAATCTTAGGGTCCAAGAGTGAGAGTTCCAGAGTTGAAAGGTTTAAGTCAGGGGTTCTCAAACTACGGCCGAGGGCCAGATGCAGCCCGCTGGGTTATGGCAAATGGGCTGAGGGGCGGAGACAGAGTGTGAGGTTTTGTTTTTACTATAGTCCGGCCCTCCAACAGTCTGAGGGACAGTGAACTGGCCCCCTCTTTAAAAAGTTTGAGGACCACTGACTTAAGTACTACATGGCATGATTTCTGAGAAGATAGAAGTAAAGGCAGGTAATGAAGAATGAATTCAAAATGGGGGGGGGGTGGAATGTTGCAAACTGAGAAGCATGAAGCCTTTGAGGCAAGTTAAGAATCTCCACTTTTGGCAGAACAAATGCCAACAGATGCCCCATAGGACCATTTGCCAGGTGTGAGAACTGCTTCATAATTACTCATCAATTTTTTCCTTTAAATCATATTCATAGGAGCAGAAATTTTAGAACTGGAAGTAAATATAAAGAGACCATCTAGTTGTTTTTACAGATGAAGAAACTGAGGACAGAGAAATTAAATAATGTATCTAAGATCATACAAATATCAAATAAAGAAATCCAAAATTTGAATTAACATCTAATTCTGAACCTATTGGTTTGATTGTTTCCATGATACAATAATACTTCTCCATAATAAAACACTCTTCTTCCTTTCTTCCCACACCCTTCTCCTCCCTAGAAATTGCTGAGCACAAAAAAGTGGGATTGACTTTATTCAGACAAACAATAACTGGTGAGTGATAAGAGTTTTATTTCCTATTCACCCATTGATGTATACAGCCAGACCATCGTCTTGTTAGAACAAAGATCAAAATTATATCCAATAATAACCCTGTTGAAGATAAGGATAGAGCATGTAATTACAACAGCTCCACCCTGACCTATTCAAACAAGTTACCAATGCCAAAAGGTTTGAGCTGAATAAATAGATATCAACTTAGACAATCCCTATTTTCTAAAGAACGTTAAGTCAAATAGATTAATTGCTTCCACTTCTAGTAAAGAAAATAACCAACACTTTGTGGATATGATTGTCTTTTGGAAGCAGCAGAAACACAAATGTAACACACTTTGCAGGCCATTGCAAAATCTCCTTTGCCCTCTGTGATTGCTGGAAACAAGATCCTCAGTCCTTGTTTGTAACTCATGTAACTAGGAGCTCAATTGCCTGTAGCTCCTGAATTAAAGCCCTCCTATTTCTTCTTGAAACAGAGTATTATGTGACTGAACTGCTTTACCTTGACATTTGATTGCAGGATTCTTCCAAAGCCCTAATATAATCAGAAACTACCTTCAGCTGTTGTCTCTGAGAGGTTTTCAAGCAGACATCCAACAACCAGCCATTTCATATCTTTCTACCTCTTATCTCCTTTTCCCACTGATCAGACTTCAGACATCTCTTCCCATCTTGCCCTTATCTGTTGCAGTGTCCCCTGTCCCTGCTGCCCCTGTCAAGTTTTTTATTTATTTATAGCTGGCTAGCTCGCTTGATAGGAAATGAGCGGATTCATGCCAAAACTCTCTGATCAGCAGACAGACATTTTCTCTCACCTTGTTATTTCCTTGCCTTTCAATCTTCTTTGTCTGCTACAGTCCAATATCAAATATTAAAATGTCTGTAAGAGACAACAAATGCTATGGGTTCTCAAAGGGGGAAAATGAATGCCTTACTGAATTCTATTACAATCCCCACTAGGGTTTTTCTGATATTATTCCTCTCTCCTAAACCCCCCCCCCAATCCTAACCCCACCAATATATCTCAGTGCAGAACCTAGTTTCCTACAATACTAAGAAAATTGCAGCCATCCTTCTCTCATCCTGGCTATGACATTCATTACTTATGATACTTTTGATAAATCACTTAATGCCTATGGCTCTTAGTTTTCTTATCTATAAAGTATACTGCCAGTTTCACAGAGTTATTGTGAAGCTACAATAATTATTCCCTCCTCGCCCCTACTTTTAAAAAAAAATCTTCTTATGTCTTAAGCTAGTTTATGACCTGGACCAACTTTTGGTGTGAGAGCTTATATACTCTTCTCAGGATAGTGTTTTAAAACACATAGGATTATTGTACAAAAGAAATCAATTATCTTGAAATAGTTATCCAAATATTTTAACCAAAGTTAGGAACCTCTGCTCTGTGCTATCTCGCATAGTCTCACCCATCTTGCCAGGATAGTAGGATAACGTGGCTCTCTTTGTCAAAGTAAGATTTGTACCTTGATCACATGTCAGTCCATTTCCCTCTAGTCTTGCTCCATCTATTTTCTCATTCAATTTCTCCCTCTCTATTCAATCCCTCTGGACTTTTCACATTTATTGGCACTGTCAATTTTCCTTCTGCATCCCCATATACTCTCTCCCCTCCATTTTCCTTCTTGATACTCTCTTCTCTCTGGATTTCTGTGACAATGAACTATCTTTGTTCTCCTCCTATGAATTTATCTACTGGTCTTTTATTTCCTCCTCTTCTCTATCCCTTTCCCAAATGTTGTAAGTGGTAGTGCCCTTCAATGCTCCATGCTGTACCCTTTTCTCTTTAGTCTCTCTCCCTTGAATATCTTCTTCTGTAGCTTAAATTATGTTCCCCTCTTTACAAATGATGCCTTGTTTTAGGCCAGCCTTGACTCAGGTTTTTCTGGTGACTTGGGCTTGGGACTGAAACAAAATGAGACATTCATAGACTATCCAATACTTAGTAAATAAAATTTAATTAACAACACTATGGAGAGGATATGGGACAAAACAGACACATGTAGCTCCTTATCTCTATATAGTTGCATCTAGTTAATTGGGTTGTGAAGGGATATTGACTTCTTGAGTGGTGAGTGCCCTTTTTATGCCTGAAGCAACCAAAAATGATGTCATTGCTATCCCTTAGATCAACCAAATCTTGGTTTCCCAACCATGGGGCAGAGCCTTAAACAAGTGGAAAAGCTGTTACCAGTTAGAGTCCAAGTTCCCAAGGTCAATCAAACATTCTTGGTTTTTTGTTTGTTTTTCTTTTTTGCTAAGGCAATTGGGGTTAAGTGACTTGCCCAGGGTCACCCAGCTAAGAAGTGTTAAGTGTCTGAGACCAAATTTGAACTCAGGTCCTCCTGACTTCAAGGCTGGTACTCTATCTACTGTGCCACCTAGCTGCCTCCATTGTTGCTTTTTTTTTTTAAATGTAAAAACTAGCTTAATCTATGTGGCAGGGACCTAGTAGAAACTGTTTTTACTAATTCCAAAATCTCTCTGCAACTAGACTTTCAAACATATCCAGTGAAATGCTGCTGTTAAGGTATGACTTTGAATTAGGGGACAGAATGAGTACTTGGATGAAGGGCAGAATTGGTGCAAGATTTTTGTAGAGGAGAGACTTTTTCTGTTGAATTTCTTGTCTGCTGAAGATTGATCCCACCTAGAAATGATTTGTCACTTATACTCTCAATTCATGTTCTTTTCAATACATAGTGTTGAATTCAATTTTAATTCATTATGACAGTTCACCATTCATCAGAACTTTCCTGCAGTGTTGTATTATGATGTGTAGTTATTTTTGTATATTTCTTTTCTTCTCTACATAATATAGTAAGCTCCTTAAAAGTAGAGATTGGATAACATTTTCATCTTTAAATCCCTAACATGGCAAACTTACATATAGTTAAGTGGTATTTGGTTTGATTTTAGAAAAAAGCAATTAGCATAATATTATTAAATCATATGGAAAATAAAAACATCCAAAATATTATTATATCAACAGAAAAACCCTTTGACAAAGTATCCATGAAGTTATATTTGTAAAACCATCAAAGCATAGGAATATATTTTAACATAATAAAAAGCCCGCATCAAATATAGTAAGGAAATACTAAGTTTTTCCAATAAATGCGGAAGCAAAGCAAGAATGCAGCCTTCTTAAATACTGAAGTAGTTAATGATTTCCTTAAAATAACAGGCTACAAAGTAAACCCTCAAAAATCAATAACATTTTTAGATAGCAATAACAAAGTCTAAAAAGAAATAATGAATGAGTGAAATCCCATTCAAAAATATATACAAATATATAATACATACAAATATATAACAAAATATATAGGTTGGTCTACCAAAGTATATGACATATTTCCTAAAGAAAGAATGTTAAATTTAATTGTCTAGATGAGATCTCAATACTATATATCTTTCTTAATGCAGTGACCAGAAAGGAGGCAACATAGATATAGCAGGTTTGTTTGTGTGCCTTTTCCCAAGAGTGGGCAGAAGGCAGTGACTTTGTTTATTTTCTATTGCAGTAAGACCTAGTGGGGGACAATGGGAGTGATTACCTGATAGCTGGCTACTCTTATGCAATGAATTTCCCATGATTTTGTTTCATCTTTATACTTGGTACACTTGGCTTCTACTGTGTGAAGCCATTGAAATATGTCACTCATATTACTTTAGAAAAGGGCTGTTTCTGGGCTTGGCTACTACTGGATTCCCAAATTCTCTGACTGGCTTTCTGAGAAATCACTGGGGATTCCCAAGTATATTAATGAATAGACTCCCTTCTTACAGGTTCTGTTGCTGGAGGCTCAAATGTCAGACACATAAAGCCCCAAGAGAATAGTGGGAGGTTTCCCACACAATGTATCACTTCAGAGTGTGGGAGCATCGATTGGGGGAATGGTTAAACAAATTGTGCTACATGAATGTAATGTAATATTACTGCACTGTAAGAAACAATAAATATGAAGAATACAGAGAACCATGGGAAAACATATGAACTGAAACAACATAAGATAGAGGGACCAGGAAAAATATGAATAATGACCCCAACAAGAACTGAAATGGGATGCTGTGAAATTATAGTGGTGGAATCTGGCTCTGAAGAAAAGATGAGAAAATGTACCTCTTCATTTGTTAGCAGACATTAGAGACAATGAAAATAGAACATCGTGTATATCACTGGGATCAGTTAATGCATTGATTAGCTTTGTTGAACTGTTTTTTTTCTCCCTTCTTTTTATTTATTTGATGCAAGGGATGTCTCCTGGAAGAAGGAGGTAGAGGAGAGGAATACATTTAAAAATGAAAATAACATAAAAAGAAAAAAAAATCAATTGAAAATTTTAAGAAGATTATAGGGGAAGTCCAAGACGTATTTTTTTGGTGAGAAAAGAACAATGGAATTAAAAATAAAATGTATGGAGAGTGCCTGGTGGGGAAACTCCTTTCTCTGATGAAAATTATATGCCATTTAGTCCTACAGACTTGCCTGGGGCACTGAGAGAATCTGCAACTTGCTCTTGGTCACAAAACTAATATGTATTGGGGCCAGAATTTCAACCAATCTCTTCCTGATTGCAAGGCCAACTTTCTATCCAATAAATCATGTTAACTCCCACAGGGTATGCTCAATGCATATCTCAGAGCAAGAAAGCTCACAATGCTTTGTAATTACACAGAATATAAAAGTCAGAAAGTACCTCAACAATAATCTGAGATATGTAATTTACCTGACAAATAGTCATCCAGTCTTTTCTGGATGGAAAGGGAAGCCATCATAAGCTGTTTATAGCCCGCTCCACTCTTCTGTTTCTCTAATTGTTGTTAAGAAAATTTTCTTGAGATCTAATTAGTGTCTCTGCAATTTCTAAGTGTCTGAGACCAAATTTGAACTCAGGTCCTCCTGACTTCAGGGCTGGTGCTCTATCTACTTTGCCACCTAGCTGCTTTTTTTTTTCACTTGTCAAATGCTTAGGACAGTTGTCATTCCCGACCACCTTTCATCTCTGTCTTCTCTCCTCCAGATTAAACCTCCCCAGATCCTTCAAAATAATCCTCAAGGAATATGGATTTAGGCTCTTTATCTCCCTAGATGCCTCCTCTGAGGATTCTCTAACTTATCAGTATTTTTAAATGTAGTATCTAAAACTATGAACAATTGTGGTCTGAGAGCAGAGTACGAGGAAACTATTACTCCCTTTTTCCTAGAAGCTTTGCCCCTCTTATTATTGTCCAAGATTATATTTTCTTAATCTGCCACACCACATTATAGACAGATTGAGTCATAAAACTGATTAGACCTCTAAAAGCCTGGTTTACAATAGTCCTCAATCAAACACTGCAACACAGAAGGCATTCAAAAAATATATATTTTTGAGCAGAACAAAGACATAAGTGAGGATGGTGATAGGGGAAACATGAAGCCCCGTGGGATAACAGCAGTTAAGCTGCATTAAGTTTTTCATGGGCCTCTAAAATGCCTAAGGTCTACCCAAGGTAGATACTTAGACAATGGGAGGTAAGAAAGAAGTTTTGGCTATCTCTTTGCAGCTGGCGAAAAAGGATAAGTGTGATAAGTGTGATAAGTGCTCATGATAAGGCAGGGTGTAAACCTGACTCACAGATAGCCAATCAGGAAGTTCTCATCTTTGAACCTTCTGTGACTCATTGGCAATAAACCCAGGTGGCTTTGTCTGGAAAGCTCCCCCGAGGACAACACAAACAAGAGTTTGGGAACTTCCCTAAGAATTAAGATGAAAAAGATGGCAGAAGGAATTTGGGCATTATGATGCTATCACCGTCGTTGTTTGGATTTTTTTGGCTTTTGGTTCAAATATTGGTTTGATCTCATGCACATGTTATGATGGTTGTCATTATATATGGGGAGATGTGCTTTTGGTTAATAAAAATGAAGATGTATGTGTGATAATGAGGGAACTGCTGGTGCTAATGAGACTTCTCTAGAATCAGATTCAGTTAGGAGAGGTAATAAGGTCACTGCATAAGAAATACCTTATTCAGAAGGTTCCCACCAAGATGGCTATGTGAATTGAGGCAAGCAGCCTACCCCCTATATACAAAAACTGATTAACAGCACCTGAAGAAATAATGAACAAGAATTCCAATGAGGAGCTCTACTAGGTGACCTTCCATTCCAGAACTGTACAAAAAACTTAGAAGCCTATGGACAATAGGAAAGGTTGTATGCCAGAAAAATCCAACATTAGCACAGGTAAACAAAAGCTTCCTAGCACGAGCAGAGAAACTTATAATTATATATAAAGGCAGAAAGAACAAAGAATTCCTATAAGAAAGCCTCAAGTTGGAAACCAATAACAGACCTTGAAAGCTCCCAGGAGCATCAGTGACCAATCTGTAGTGCTCTGACCAATGCGTCTCAGGCCCAGGAGCTCTGAGATCTATAGCACTAAGTACTTAGATGCCTTAGAAGCTTCTGAAGAAGATCCAATACTCTGAACCTCAAAGACCCAGGGCGGACTAAAACCTACTAAAACTTTATGAATTGGCACTCCAAGAGAGAGAAGTCTGGAGATGAACCTAGATGATCAGGACAAGGCCAAGCCAGTCTAAAAGGCCCAAATCAGAAACCAAGGGTGGAAGTAATGATAACAATAGCCAGCACTTTTATAACACTTTAACATTCACAAATCTCTCTCTCTCTCTCTCTCTCTCTCTCTCTCTCTCTCTCTCTCTCTCTCTCTCTCTCTCTCTCTCTCTCTCTCTCTCACACACACACACACACACACACACACACACACACACACACACACACACCTTTGAGTTAATTGTTATTATTATCCCCATTTTACATACATGGAAACTGAAGCTGAAAAAGTTAAGTAACTGCTAGTTAAGTTGCTGCTAGTGTTTAGGGTATAATTTGAACCCAGACCTTCATGACTTTAAGTCCAAAACTCAAATGCTTAAGTAAACCAAAACAGAAATGTACCACTCTAAAGAAGTTTATAGAAACAAAGATACAAAAGCAAACTCAACCAAGAAAAAGTCAGTCTATCATAACTGTAAACAGAAACTCAAAGGGAAAATGAATTTCCAAGTTAAGTGAGTAAACCAAGGGCACATAGAGAACAAGTTGCAGAACTAGGATTTAAAATATAGCACTCCATCTCCAAAATTCAATTCTCCTTTCATTGTGCATTGTTTCTTCTTTTTCATCTTCTCTTCCTCTTTTTCCTCTTCTTTTCCTCCTCTTCCTCCTTCTCTTCTTCTTCCTCCTCTTTTTCCTCTTCCTCTTCCTCTTCTTCCTCCTTTCTCCTCTTCCTCCTTCTCCTCTTCTTTCTCCTCCTGCTCCTTCTACTCTTCCTCCTTCTCCTCTTCTTCCTCATCTTCCTCCTCCTCCTCTTCCTCCTTCTCCTTTTCAGTTTCCTTTCCCTGCCTTTCTGATTGAGGTAACAGTTTATATAAATCTTTAATAAATATTTACTGAATGTATAAATGAATGAATACTTTTTCCCAATACATGTATATTTTAGTTACTAAAATATTTAGGGATGAAAATATTTATTTAAAATTTATTAAGAGTCTTAGATCTTTACTTCAAACAATCTACAAAAATCATATTTGATTCTAATAGTAAAGATTTTTGGAAGAAGCTCCAATCTGTTCCTCATTCAATTATTCCAGGGTCTAATAATAATTCTATCAATTCTAAAACACAATTTAATATATTTGAATTTTTACATAAATTTCCAATGTAGGTCTCATCCAAAGATGTTTAAATAAAAATGTCAAAAAGGTCTTTTTATAATCTGATTACACTGATAGTTCTGACATCTTATAATATTCTTATAGTAATATTTTATAAGAAGTTATACTTTTAATAGAATAGGAGACTTCTAAGCATTTCTGATGAAAAGACCAGACTAGTTGGGAACTTTGAATTGCAAACATAACAGCCCAGAAAAATCTGGAAAAATACATTTATTTGAGAAATTGGAAGGACTATATGATAGTTTAGTGCTTGCATTCTGATAAGTGAAGAAACCCCATGTTTTTTTCAGAATTTTAAAGTCTTAAAAGTGAATCAAGGGAATTTAAGAGAAATAGAGGGCCTAGGAGAAGGTTTGGTTCTCTCTGGAGAATCTGAAAATGGAAAAGAAAAAGGAAGATAAAAAGGAATACTTCAGTGAAAGAAGAGGGAAAATTTGTTATTTCTTATACTTAGGATGCATAAGAAGAGTACATTAAAATGAAAGAAAGAATCAGAATAGGCATCAGATGAACTTTATTCTTTTCTCAAATGGACAAAGGAGTTTTGAGCAAATATTGAATGTGGTGGAGAAATATGCCAAACTCAACAGAAAAACAATCAGAGAAGTGAAGGAGAGAGTTAAAGGAGGTTAGTACCTAGTTACAAGAAAAACAAACTTTTTTATCCCAAAGGGAAGATTAAAGAGAGAGGGAAAAGAAAAGCAAAGAACTAAAAGAATGCTTTGGGTTACCTTTTAGACAACTGAAGAATTGTTGACCAAATTTTGGAATATAAATGTAATGAAATATGTCATAAGAAATTATGTAAGAGATGATTTCAGAGAATCCCAAGTAATATGGAACAATATAAAGTGAAACAAATGGAACCAGGGGAACAATTTATACAAGGAGACAATGACTATGTCTTCAGAGGATGTATGATGAAATATATTAACTACTTCTTGTCAAGATGATGGACATAAAGTTCAAAAACATGCATTTGGGGGTTTTGTTTCTAACGAAATCATAGTTAAGTGAATTGCCCAGAGTCACACCGCTTGTAAATGTCAAGTGTCTGAGGCTGGATTTGATCTCATGTCCTTGTGACTCCAGAGCAGGTCCCAAAACATGCATTTTTGAACATGGTTCCTGTGCAGATTCATTTTGCTTGGCTTTATTCTTTGTTGTTGTTAAAAGGTTTTTCTTTTCCTCTTTCTCTTGGTTTTTAATTGAGTGGGAGGATCATGAGAGCAATGGTGGTTCATGAAAAAAAAAAAAAAAGTCATTGTAATTTTTTTTTGACCCAGAGAAGAAAACAGATTATTCAAAAGGAAGCACAGAGAAGCAGGACAGTTTACATAATATCTATTATGTAAGTATATATATATATTTTTTTTTACATATATATAAACAAATAGCATAAATTGGATTTTCAGAGTTTCATATAGTTTCATTTTTTTGTTTGTTCTTTTTTTGTGTTTAAGTTTAGAATTATTCCTATTTTAAAAATCACCCAACAAATTTTGCATTACTTAACACACAAGATCCAAAGAGATGTTGTTGTTCATCTTTTATTTTTGTTTGTTGTTGTTGTTGTTGTTTGTTTATTTGCTGAGACAATTGGGGTTAAATGACTTGCCCAGAGTCACACAGCTAGGAAGTGTTAAGTGTCTGAAGCAGATTTGATCCTCCTGAATTCAGGGCTGGTGCTCTATTCACTGTGCCATCTAGCTGCCCCCATCTTTTATTTTTGAAGGGGACCAATTACATCACAAGAACAATGTCTTGATTTGTGTGTTAATTAAATTCAAGTGAGGCAGAATTGCATATCAGCCTCACTCTTTGTTCCAGAGTCTTCAAAGTTCATCGGCAAGAAAAAAGTCAGGATAATTGGCGTGATTATCTGATACAAAGGATGATCTTGGGCTCTTCAGTGCTTGACCAAGCTTTAAGCATTCTTAAGTGCCCTTGTTGACTGCCTTCGTGACCACTGGAACAAATTGTGATGATGATACATCTTTACATGGTCATTTCTATTGGTCAGTATCTAGAAATGAAAAGCAAGAAACATCGACTAGAGCTTCTTTTTTCTCCCTTCTACAACCTTAAGCAGTAGGGGCTCAATAAGTGTTAATATACAATTTGGAGAAAGTAAAAAATCAATATGTAGGACTGAGACACCTGGTTTCTTATTAGTGGAGGAGATCAGGAGTCACTGGGGTGAGAGGGAAAGGAATAATTTTGAGACATTTTCTTAAATCAGATGATAGTTGGGAGAGAGAGTGTAATCTTGTAATGTCTCCTAAGTGAGATGACTTACATGAAGTTGAAACAATTTTACAAAATGGTTGATAAAGGACAAAAATGGAATTACTCATGCAACAGGAGAGACAATGTATTCATGATATCTCATACAATATGTTGCTTGGTATTACAAAAGAGACATGTACATAAACTAGAAATAATATAGGTATAAGATAATATTTAGCAGGGGGAAGACACCAGCAGCTGTAGGTTAGAAAAGTTTTCATTAAGATAGAGCTTAAGGTAGGTCTTGAAGGATACCAAGGATTCTAATAGGCAAAAGTGAAGAGAAAACATGGTCTAAGCATGGAAGACTCCCAGTGCAAAGATGAAGAGACAAAGGCTAAAGTGTCTTCTGTGAAGAACAGTAAGAATGCCAGTTTGGTATTCATAAAGGAAAGTCCTTATAATGAGTCTGGAAAATAAGCAAGAACTATGTTTGGAAAGAAATTTAAAAGCCAAAAAGTAGAGTTAATATTTCTTTCCAGAGATGATAAGAAATTGAGGAAATTTATTGAGTAGGGATATTTGTGTATGATATGTTGGACCTTAGTCCAAAGGAAAACCCCTTTGTCTTCTTTGTAGAAAATGGATTAGACAAGGCAGCTGAAGCAAGGAATCAGTTAGAACCTTGATGTACAACATAACATTCTCACTTTTTTTGTTGTTCGTTTGCATTTTGTTTTGTTACTCATTTACTGTCCTTTTTGATCTGATTTTCTTGTGCAGCAAGAGAATTGTATAAATATGTTTATACATATTGGATTTAACATATATTTACCATGTATAACATATATTGGATTGCTTGCCATTTGGGGAGAGAGTGGGAGAAAGGGGAAAATCTGAAACACAAGGCTATGCAAGGGTCAGTGTTGAAAAAAAAATTATCTGTGCATATATTTTGAAAGCTTTAATAAAAAAAGGGGAAAAAAGAAAGTGTAATAGTTAAGATAATGAGAATCTGAACTAGGGTGATGGAAAGTGGACAATAGAGAAAAGACAGATGTGAGAATGTTGAGGAAGTGACAAAGCTTGGCAACTGCTGGAAATATTGAGTAAGAATGAAAAGCTGGATATACAATGAAGGTGTAAACTTTGGGTGATTAGAAGGATGATGTTGATAGAAATAGGGAAGTTTAATAGATGGGTGGATTTTTGGGAAAGAAGAGGGAGTTCTTTTTTGGATATGTTGAGTTCAAGATACCTATGAGATAGCTTAAAATATTCTGTAGACAGTTGTTGATATAGAACTAGAAATCAGAAGATACACTAAGGCACAAGCTAAGCAGATCACCAAGTGCAAGAAGAGAAGAAGGTCCTGGGAGATCTGGATTCCACTAATTTTGGTTCTTATTATCCTCTTCATCCCTACTGCTTAGATTCCCCCTGGCTAACTTGGTTTATGACTTTTGGAACTGATATTCATTTCAGATCATAAACTTAAAGCTCAAGAGGGCCTTAAAGGTTTATCTAGTCTTCACCTTCTTAAACTGAGACTCACAAAACCATATGGGGTCTTGTAACTGAATGTGAGGTAGTCACAAAATTGTGATTTATTATTGGTAAATGTTTGATTTGCATACCTATTTTATATACCTATATCCTCTTGGGTTATGTAAAAATTTCTTGAATGAAAAGGGATTGTGAGTAAAAAAAGTTTAAGAAGCCCTGATCTAGTCTAATTTCTTGATCGGATGATAATAAACTGTGTGGCTCAGGTCCTGACATGCTAATTAAGCAATTCTAAGGAGGGAGGGAAGGATTCCAATAATGAAGGGGCTGAACCATTATGAAGACCCTGAAGAACACGCCAGGATAGGTAGTCCAATGATGGTAATACCTTCCAATGGAATAATAGAAGAGGAATCATTGATATTCCTTCTTCATTCTTCTGGTAATCAACAATTTAGAATTATTTTAGTCCTCAGAATTGAAGGCTTAGCCTTAGATTTTGTCCATCAATTCTTATAGAATTTCGAGAAAGATAATGCCAAATACAAGGTTATTTCACAATTAAATAAAACAATAAGTATTAGCTGGACCCACTGGCAAGTGGGCCAGCCTATATTTGCTGGACTTAAAGTGTCAGATTTGCTCATCCCTCTCTAGAGTACAAATTCTGTGAGAACAGGTTCATGTGTGACTCAATTGTCCTCCCAGTACTCAATTTTAAACAAAAGATTATAAGAATTAGAGTTAGCGTGGAACTTAGAGGTCATTTAGTTTAATTTCTCTCTTTTTGTAGTTGAAGAGAACTTAGGTGATTTTTTTCAAGGTCACACAATAACGGAATGGGAATTTTAAGCCAGGTCTTCTGATTTCAAAGCTTTCTACTCTTTAACCACATCTCCTCCCATAATGACCACAGACTGTGTTTTGCTGAGTTAATTAAATGATGGATTTGTATAGGAGAGATAAGTTACAAATTCAAGAGAACATTTATAGAATAGCAAAATGATAACTCTTTCATATATTTTCATATTTATAGTATTTAAAAGCTTTTCACATCAAATTCCACCTCTGAAATAACTTGTATAGCTTTTGACATGTCATTACTTCCTTAGGACTCAATTTCCTCATCTGGAAAATGAAGAATTTAGACTAGATGGCCTCAAGCTAGTTCCTTTCAGCTCTAGATTTTTATGGTCCCATTTGATCCTTACATTAACCCTATGACAATTCGAGTATCATTATTCCATTTTACAGTTGAGAACACTGAGGCTTAGGCAGTTTAGAAGATCTTATCTAAGATAATAAAGATCATTTAATAAGGGGGATTTAAACCTGGATCTTCTGGCACCAAGTCCAGTGTGCTTGAAGAACAAACTATACCAGGCTACCTAGCTACTCTGATGCAGAAGATAATCTCATCTGTTCAGTTGAACCACGGTGTTTTTGTCACCTATGTTGGGTCCAAAAACAAGGAATCATCTTTTACTTTTAAATTCTGGGTCCTATGACACTGCTTCTCCTCCCTTATAGCTACCCTGCCCAAACTTGTCCACCAGCCTCGAACCCCGTGTGACCCTCTCTCCCAAGGGAGCCTAGAGCAGAAGGCGTGTCAATGGAACGCCTCTTTGCTGGGCTGGAGAAAGGTGGGGGAAGGAATCCCAGAGTGGGACGAAGGCACTGGAGGCTCTTCTGAGCCAAAGAGGGTTTTATGCATTTCCAGTTGGTCTAGAGAAGAAGAGAGACAAAGAAATGATTCATATTGTTGCAGATAAGGAGAGATAGACAAACATTTCCTGTAAATGCTTCCGTCCCGTATTTCAAACAAATAAATCTTGGACCTTAACCACTATCCTATTATGTCTTTTCCATATGGAAAACATCTCTACATGGAAATTATTTTTCACTACATTCTTTTTGTCCAGAGTCATTTCCTAGGAAAGTCAAGTGAGTTAAGGTCCTTACAAAACTCTTCCCACCTGCATCTGAGTGTTAGAACATCCCTGGACCCAGGTCAAGTTGTAAAGAGGCTCTTCTAGAGCTGCAAGGGGAGAATGTGCCCGGTAATTTGGTCACCAGGATCCATGGCTCATGGGTCATCAAGAGCTCCTTATACTGACTTCTCTTTTCAGGACAACTTGTCCACGATACCCCAAGCTCTTTCCCTGAAGAGTCTTCCCCACCGCTGGTCCCATTAACCTCATCAGTACTTGCAGAAGCTCACCCATCTCTTCCACAAGAAACCATCCTATTTCTTTTATGACTTTGATTTACCAAATGCTCTGAATGAGTTTTTTACATTCAATTCTACATTTTCTGCTTTCACTTTCACTTACACTCTTCCCTTAACCCCTGATAAACTGGCTTCCATACCCAGACACATATATGCACATGCTGAAACTGGTCTCAGGGACTTACTAATCAATAAACCAAGTTATCTTTTATTAGTCTTCATCCTCCTTGCTCTCCAGAGGCTGTGACCTCCTCACCAACACACCACACACACACACACACACACACACACACACACACACACACACACACACAAACATGCACACATACCCTCTCCACATACACAAAAATGCATACCCATACACCATACACACACATACTTCCCCCTACATAAACATATACACAAATATCTACACACACACACACACACACACACACACACATACACACACCCCTCTTGGGATTTTCTTCTTTTTTTTTGACTTCTAAGATTATGTCTAACCTTGGTTCCCCTCCTATCATTCTAGTGATTCCTTCTCTGTTTCCTTCACCTTCCTCCCTTTCTACTTCACTCCCCTATCATATATATATATATATATATATATATATATATATATATATATATATATATATATATATATATATATATATATATATATATATATACACACACATATACATATATATATATATCCTATAGCCCAACTTCAAATATCCATTTAATAGACACTTATTAAGTATTAAGTACTAAGTGGGATACATTTATTTAAGACATAGTTTCTTGTCTTTATGAAGTTTTAAGTCAATAAGCAAGTCAATACACATTCATTAACCATTTACCATATGCCACGGATTGTGCTGAGCACTGCAGCCACCAAAAAAGGCAAAAATGTAATCCTCCCTTCAGGAAACAAACATTCTAACAGGGGAGTCAATATGTATATCATGTAATACAAGATATAAACAGTGTAAATGGGAGTAAACACTTACTGTAGGAAAGACTTCTTGAAGAAGGCAAAGTCTGAACTGTATCTCTAAAGAAGAACAGGGAATGTAGTAGATAGAAGTGAACAGGTAGGACATTTCAGGTGGGAGAACAGCCAGGGAAAAGGTAGACATGGAGACATGTCTGGTAGATGGATGTGACAAACATAAATAACTGTCATAGACAATATTTCATGATTAGAGATTAGGGAATGAGAGAACAAAAAAGCTGTGTAAAGTCAGAAGTAGCAGATGTTACTGGCTAGAAGATCAGAAGAAGCTTTCTGGAGGAGGAGACATTTAAGGGGAGTAAGAATGGCAGTGATTCAGTATCTAAAGGAAGAGAAGGGGACTCTCAGACAGAAGTAAGAGGACGAGCAAGGGCACACGACAGGGGAGTGCCCATATACTTTGAATGTGAGAGTATTGTTGGAATGGAGTAAATTGAAGGTTTCAGGTTTAAAAATAATTGTAATAACAACAACAATAATAACTAATGCTTTAAAGTTTAGAAAGTACTTCATAAATATCTCAATTTATCTTCATAGTAATTCTGCAAGATAGGTACTATTATTATCCCCATTTCACACAGTTAGTAAGTAAGGCAGGTGAAATCAAGTTAGCTATGTCCGGAGGCAAGATTTGAATTCAGGTTTTCTGATGCTCTAATGCTCTAACTGATGTTAGGTTCTTACTAAGTGCTAATGAGATAATGAGATATTAGGTTCTTACTAAGTGCTAAGTCAGTACTTGACAATTCTCTAGTTCTGGCCTTTACTGGGAGTTTTTACTTGTGAATTCCTGGGGAAGAGCTTGCAGGCTTAGGAGGAGCAAGTTCATTGGTGGAAGTATTTCCCCATGCCCCATTGAGTTCTCACCTGCCTATTCTCTGGGAGGATAAAAGAAGGGCAGCATTGGGTCTGAGAGAATCGACTCTGGGATAGAGTTTTGATGCCAGGCAGGCTGGAAGGAGACCAGTCTGATTTGAGAAAGGACAAGAGCTGGAGGAGATTCAGAGCTCCCAAGAAAACTGTGCACAGAGGAAAAGATTTTACAGATCTCCAGTTGAGCAGACAGACCCTCACAATTCAAGAACATTACATATTGGCGCCCAACGTGGGGCAAGGACTTTTGCTTAAACTGACAAGGACTTATTCTGAGCCCTTCAGAGGAGCTAGACTGGACGATCACAATTTGGCGCCTGAATAGGGACTGGAACAGAGACTGTCCAGACAACCTGAGTTCTCACCTGGTAATCCTAACAAACTACTATGCCATTTAGCTGAGGAAAGAGGAAAAAAAAGACTTGGAATAGATGGATGTATGGGGTGAGATGTAGGATAATAGTTTAAGAGCTCGAATGGACCTTAGAAGTTGTGTGATTTAATCCCCTCCCCCTACAGAGATTCTTGGAAATTAAATGATTTGCCCAAGATCATACAAACACTGTTTCAAAAACCTGAATGGTTATCAGGTGGGAAAAGAGTAAACTTGTTCTGTTTAATTCTAAAGGGCAGAACTAGAGCAGAATCTAGAGACTGGAGGGTAGATAATTCTAGCATGAGGAGGAAAGAGAGAGGAATTTCTTAGAACTTTATTATAGGAGGGAACAAGGAAGGGAGAAAAAATTTGGAACCCCAAATCTTACAAAAATGAACTATCTTTACATGGAATTGGAAAGATAAAATTCCATTAAAATAAAAAAAAAACTATATGGGGCAGTTTGGTGGTGCAGTAGATAGAGCACTAGCCCTGAAGTCAGGAGAATCCTGGTTCAAATCTGGTCTCAGACACTTAACACTTCCTGGCTGTGTGACCCTGGGCAAGTCACTTAACCCCAATTGCCTCAGGAAAAAAAAAAAAAACTATCATAGGTTTAAGGTTCTTCCCATAGAAGGAGGACCTGTGTCTTCTGTGGTCTCCACGGATTCCACAAAATGATGAGTAGCTACTTTAAATGTCCCTAGTTATCAGTGGTGGGTAGGGTGTGTGTGCATGTTTGTGGGTGCATGTGTAGGGGTGTATTTGGTGTGTATATGGAGGAATGTAGTCTGTGTGTGTGTGTGTTGGCAGGGAGATCGTGACCTATGGAGGTCATGACATCAAGGAGGATGAAGACTAATAAGAGATCATTTGGGTTGTTGATTAGTAAGTCATTAGTGAAGTTGATGGGACCAGTTTCAGAATGTGCATGCAAATATATGGGCGTGGAAATCAGCTTATCAGGGGTTAAAGAAAGAGTATATGGTCATAAGTGGAAGCAGAAAATGTAGAATTGAATGTAAATAACTTGATGAGTTATTGATGAAACCTATTAGTTACTTTTTTATTTTTCATTTGACCTTCACAACAATCCCGGGAGGGAAGTGCTGTCATTATCCCAGTTTTACAGATGAGGAAACTGAGGCAGGCAGAGAGTAAACAATTTGCCTAAAATCACATCTATGACTTTGAACTCAGGTCTTCCTGTCTCCAGGTCCATTGCTCTATCCATTTCACCATCTAATTACTATATTATATTATATTATATTATATTATATTATATTATATTATATTATATTATATTATATTATATTTATTATATTATATTTATTATATTATGTTATATTATATTATATTATATCATATCATATCATATCATATCATATCATATCATATTATATTATATTATATTATATATATCTAATTGCCTCATTTAGCTTGCATAAGTTGCTCTGTTATGGTAGAGGGGCAGGTATAGAAAGAAGCATGCATAATTGTAATTGAGAAAATTCTTTTTCATGGAAACATCTGCCGAAGAGTTTTGGATTTTAAATAGCAGTGATTGAATCTGGGTAGAAGTCAAATAGGGGAAAAAATAATTCAGAAAGCACAGTGCCTTAATTACATCCTAATTGATTGCCTGTTTAATTCAGGTGGGGATACATGGCACCCTGAAAGAAACCTAGAAAGTTTTCAAAACTTACAAATGCCTGGATGGGAAACAAATCATTCAGGGAACAGAATGTATTTTTCATCACCGCTTCTGTCTGTAAGGTAAGTGCTTCAGAGGAGAAAGGAGAGTATGAGAAGTGAACAAAAGCTAGTGAGGAAGATGGGGCCAGAGAACAGGATTTGATTTTCTGGACCACAGTTCAAGGTTCAGAGTCTTGGCAAAGAATCAAGTACCTTTAATGAGGGCCAGGCAGGATGTGTTTGCCTGGAAACAAGCTGATCTTATTAAAAAGGGTTTTCAACTGAACAGGGAGGGGAGGGGAGGAAGAAAAGGGCATCCTGTGGCCCAGATACAGCAGCTGCACCAGATACCATAGAAAGTTACAGTTAGGGGAAAAAAGAATATAGTGCAAGTCTTCAGTAATTCACCAGTGGCAATGACTGAGAAGTGGGGTAGAAACAACATGCTTATTCACAATGGCTATCCACCAACGTTCAGAGGACATGGAGAACAACAAGGTGGGCTAGACATTTTAGCATAACGGAGTGAAACATTACCTCATAGATATCACTGGGACTTAATAGAATATGACCTAAATAATAATAACTCACATTTCTGTAGCACTTTTAACTTTACAAAATTCTTAAAGTAGTCCTTTGAAATCAGCAGACCACTTATACTCCCATTTTAGAGATGAAAAAACTGAGACTTGAGAAGATAAATTAACTGTCCAAGGTCACACAATTTATAAATAGCTGACTTCGGATTGCATTGAGGTTCTTCTTGAACCTAAGTACAATTCCAGTACAATGATGTTTCATTTCTCAAGGTTTCAATATAGCAAGGGATGGCTATATCTTATTCAAAAGAAACAAAGAAGGTAGGCGGAGAAGAAAAGCAATGGACATTTAAGAATATAATTATTTCCATGTAAATCCATGAAACCAGGATCCTTGTAGAGATAAGACTGAAAGGTATCTTTGAGTGATTAGCAGAAACTGAAGTGACACAATTGTAGAAGCATAGTGTGGGGAAGTATGACACCTAGCATTGTGTTCTAACTGAATCATTTAGGAGAAACTAATCTCTCTAAAGTTACCAGCAATTAATCAATCAATAAGCATTGAGGACCTGCTTGGGTTGCCAAGTATTGTACTAAGCTCTAGGGATGATGTTCCTTCTTGGATTTATGTGACATGGCTTGTGCAAAACCACCAGCCTTACTTTCTCCTCCAGAGCCTTTTAGATCCAGTGGCAAGATATACATCAGAATAACTGGAGATGGCTCTAGATGCAGTAGGAGATCTTGATCTTTTTAAGCTAAAGTCCATAACAGGATTGTTTGAAGCAATGCAAAGAATGTTGGGAGTTGAGGGAGGGAGATGGGAAAAGGGGAGAGAGATGGAGAGGACCACAAAAAAAATTTAGTCTAGGAAGGGATGTAACATGGTAGTTGAAGACTGTATCATTTGCAAAAAACTCTTCTCATTCATGGAAACCACGATAATTTGAAACTGTGTGCCTATATAGAGTTGGAGTTGGCATGAAAGCTTGGGAGGAGATATTTTACTTAAAGGGAGAGAAAATAGAGAGGGGCAGAAGGATGGATGGATGGAAGGAAGGAAGGAAGGAGAGAGAAAGGGAGAAAGAAAGATGAAAAAAAGGAAAGAAGTAAGAAAGAAAAAAAGAAAAATTTGGAACATCTTCGAGGAACTGGTGCCTCAATATGTCCCTCCCTAGAAAATGTCCCCTTGAGATTCTTACTGAGTTTCCCCTTGGAAAGAGTTATATAAACTGATGTACAATGAAATGAACAGAACCAGCAAAAATGTGCATAATAATAGTATTATAAAGACAAAACTTTGAAAGACAGGGTTTCTGATCAATGCAAAAACCAACTTCAATTCCAAAGAACTCAAGATGAAACATTCTGCCTACTTCTAGATAGACACAGTGTAGCCTGAGGTTCTACTTTTGACATTTGCTTGAATATATATTTATAGTGGTTTTTTCTGTTCTTACTTTCTGTGACTGGAAAGCTGAAAATAAAATAAAATTGAATTTAAAAATAAGGAAAAAATTTCTCTTTAATTGAGATTGGGGTGGAGTTGCAATATACAGCTCCCAAGAGCTCATTTATTCTGTGTATTGTCTGGTGTATAATAATCTGTATTACTTCTAATTTATATTTGCAATCTGCTTGCATTTGTGATGGTCTTTTGTGAAACTAGAATTTGTTGGAAAGGGATCAAGCTTCAGGATATAAGCTAAGGAAAAGATCTGAAAAGGACGGGAGAACAGCTTAAACCTGTGAAATGTTCCCTGCTACATACAAACAATATTTAGAGGAACAAATAGAAATCATTCTGAAGACAGAAAACCAGCCAGCCTACTTTTCCCAATCTCCTATAAGCAGGAAAGTCTCCAAAGGACAAAATTCAGTCGTTGATTTTTACCTCTCTGAGAAGTGCCTTTAGAAAAAATAAATGTGGATATAGATATAGATATAGATAGATAGATCTTGCCCTAATATATAGATAAATAGATGGATATAGATATATATCTTGCCCTAATATATATTATGTAATTATATAATAATATATATTATATAATTACATAATATATATATATATATGATGTATCTTGCCCTATACACATAGCTTTTATATATATATATATATATATATAAAGCTCCACACACTCTATGGTCCAAGCAAACTGGTTTTGCTTGCTGTTCTTCATGCACAATGCCCCATCTTTTGTCTCTGTAACTTTGCTTGATCATCCTTTATGATTAGAATAATCTGTCTTCGCCTTCTGCATTTTAAAATCCTTAGTATCCCTTAAAATAGTACACATTCCAAGTTCTGAAGGAACTTTTTCTTGTCCAGCTGCTAATAGTTTCCCATTTATCTTTGTATTCTCTTATCAGCAAAGAGTCTAAGGGGAAGTGTAGGAGTTTTTTTTCCAGCTAGAAGGATGGACTGAAGGATTATGGGAGGCAGAAACTTCTAAGAACAGGGGAAGCCTTAGAACTGTTTCCTCTGCTTGGAGGAGGAGAGTACCCAGGTCAGTCAGCACCAGCAGTAAGCCAATGGTAAGGAAGAATACTGCTACCTGAAAGTGAACTATAATGAACATTTGGAGCCTTGTCTGGCTCACTGACCCACTTAGGACTGATTTGTCTGCATAGAATTTACTGTTTGCCTGGATGTTTCTGTTTGTCATGCATGCCATGGGACATGATGAAGTTATCACATCTTTGCCCTCTTTCCCCTATCTCATTCTTACTTAGCTAACTGGTATCTACCCCCAGGAGGATCCTGCCCTATTTAGACATTATTTATTGTCTTCCTTGTAATAAAAGGTTTCCAGATAAGGATAAAGCGGATTTTTTTTTCTTTCATTCTGAACAAGTGCTAATTATAAAGTAGTGGACCATACAGGGGAAGGAAGGTCAAAAGGGAACTTGAAGCCAATTGCTTTAGAATTAATTATTAGCTTTTATTAACCCCCCTGCTGGCTATACAAAGATGAGACTATTTTGTAAAAATAACATTTTATATGTATCTTGTATACACACACACACATATATACATATATATATACATATCTATCTATATACATACACACACATGTTGTTTCTCCTATTAGAATATCTACTCCTTGAAGGCAGAAACAGTTTGTTTTTTTTTTCTTTTTTCTTTAAGTCCCCAGTGCTTAACATAGTGACTGGCACATAGTAGGGTTTTAATTAGTACTTTAATTAGTACTAATTAGTAATTAGTGACTGAATGTTTTTGTTTTGTTGTTCAGTCATTTCAGTCATATCGGATTCTGCATGATCCCATTTAGAGTTTTCTTGGCAGAAGTGCGTTGCCATCTCCTCCTCCAGCTCTTTTTGCAGATGAGCAAACTGAGGCGAACAGGGTTAAGCAACTTGCCAAGATCACAAAGCTAGTAAGTGTCTGAGGTGAAATTTGAACTCGGGTTTTCCTGACTCCGAGCCAGGTGCTCTATCCACTGTGCCACTTAGCTACTGTGGTAATTGAATGACAGGTGAATAATCAGTCAGTGTCTTTTTAAATGAATGAATATAGGCAAAAACTTTCTTGCAATTAGAATTGTCCATTGATGAACAATTATAATTGTTAGCCTGATGGATTTTATACAAAATAGGTATAGAATAGAGTGAATTCCCACTTGGGGTGGGAGATTTCTGAGGTTTCTTCCAGCTCTCTACAATTTGTGGGGTTTTTTTCTTCCTTTGATCATACATTTCAATTGGAAAGGAAGCTCAAAGGAAACTGAGGCTAAAAAAAGTTAAGACAGTGATGGGAATGTAGGTGGCAGAGTCAGCATTTGAACTTTGTTCTTTGACTCCAAATTCAGCATCCCTTCTCCTGCACCAGATTGCCCTCCATCCCCTTTCCCTTTCTACTCTTCATCTCCTCCCTGCCTTTACCTTTACTTTCTCCCTCGGTGCAAAGTGGTTATTGAGTATGGAAAGGGAGGCTTGGAGAGTGCATCGGGTAGGGCACTGTTTAGTTTGCTGCAGGGAGTTGTGGGGGTGGGAGGATCTTCCCCTTTCCCTCACCACAGCTGTGGTGTTCTCACTTGGATCCCCTTACTTCAATTCCCTATGAAGTCGTCAGCACTGGCCTTCCTGTGCCCCTGGGAAGGAAAGACTCTGGGCTGAAACTGTAGTGTGTGTATGTGGGTGGGGGGTCTCCACAGTGGGAGGTGGGGACTTTTATTCACTTCCACCAATCGCTTGTCTGAAGGTAACCTCCAAAGACTGATCCTTAATCCTTCCCTTGGAGACGGAACTGGAGATGGAGATGGGGGTGGGGGTAACCAAAGAAACCAGAGAACAGCTCCCCACCCCCTTACACACCCCCAGCTCTTTCCTGCCAGAGTGCAGCCTCCCACAGCTCTTCAAAGAGGCCTTGCCTCATTTGGTCCCTGGGTAGGGCATTTCCATCAAGCAGGGACATGTGGGGCTGTGCCTTCCTCCAGGGAGCATGCAAGGGGTTAAAGAAAAGGCACACAAATAACCGGGACCGGGCTCTGAAACCCAAGCCCACCTTGGTCCCCGCTGAGGCTCAAGCCAGTGCAGTATTTCATGTCAACAAATGCAACTCTCTGGCCAATTGGAAACCAGGGCTGTCTCGAATGGCAGGGCCCAACACAAAGCTGTTTCTAAGCAACCAAGCACAAAAGAGGAAGGAAAGACAGCAGGGGCTCTTTGGGATTTCAAAGCCACCCCCTCCCCGAGAAAGGCTGCAGCATCTTTCCCAGCACAGGAGGAGGCTTTCTCCCTCTTCGCTCAGGGTGGATCTCCTTGGATAGCCAGATCTCTGAAGGTTTTAGGATCTGGGGCTTGGGTGGCTCCTTACATTCCAACTCACTTTGGGAACAAAGGGACAAGGTCTCTTTACAACATGGACTGATAAGAGAAGTCTTATTCTGAAAGGGGAACGGATAACATTTTTTCCAAAGGGCAATCTCTTCTCTCCATGTCCTACACACTAACCAGAATAAAGAAGGCAGTAGCCACATTTATCAACTCTAACCTCCAATGAGCCTGATGCTCTGTGGGAAGCTTAGCTTTCTGTTTTCAGCAAACATGTCATAAGTCCAGTGTGGAATGAAAAACTAGGATGTCTGAATTGGTTGACGAGTTTCCCTACAGGGAGCTCCCTGTACTGATAAAAATCACCGGCTTTGTCAAAAACAACCACAAAAACTAGTGATTTCGAGTTGGAAGGGACTTTAGAGTCCTGATTTAACCCTTTCATTTTACAAATGGAAGAAATGATGACCAAAAGATTTGAACTCATAGCCTTAGAACTCCAGAGCCATTGCTCTCATCACTCTACACCACTCTGTCCTTCAGACAAATCAGACCACTTTTTTTTTCTTTTTTCTTTTTTTTATTTATTTTAACATTTCTTTTGACAGTACATATGCATGGTTAATTTAAATCAGACCACTTTTTTAAAAATTTATTTTAACATTTCTTTTAACAGTACATATGCATGGTTAATTTAAATCAGACCACTTTTGCAGTATGTATCACCTACCATCTCTTGATCTCAGTGATTTCAACTGTAAAGTAATGGGTTGGACTAGTGGACTAGTGAGTAACTGAATTAAGGATACAGGATGGGCCATCTAATGTATATGAAGTCCTATATCTCCCTTCATTACTAAAGGTGATTTAGAGAATTGCATTTTCATAAGCCTTAGTTCCTTCCTCATCTTTTACTTCAGTCTCACTTTGAAAAGCAACAGAGAAGCAACTTCATTAACCCATTTTGCAGATAGGAAATAAGAAATGTGGTATTCCCCAGCAGCAACACAATCTACCTAGGAATGGAAGTGGAGAATTGAATCTGATTCCTCCATTAAGCCATTGAACCAATTTGTTGTGAAAGACAATGCCTGAATTAGAAGGAGGGCTTCAGTTAGCTTCTTTCCTTCACCTGCACTCTGCCCACTGCTCCTTCCCCCCAGAATACCTATAGTTTGGAACAGTTGGAAATTTTCAAGATGAAGCTTCCACACTGTTCTTCCCCAAATCTTTTATTTGGGACTTGCTTCTTAAGGCTGGTGATTATATAAGTTCTTCGAATCCTGAAGAACAAGAACTTCCTTGGTTCTGCACTTCAGCGTTTATCATCTTAGTGGTCCAAGTGTTGTTCCTTATGTCCAAACAGAATGTCTCTACTCTGATTTTGGCTTGTTCCTTCTTGTTCTCAGAGAAAACAACTTGTACACATCCCTTCATAAAAGTCCTTTGCAATCATAGCTATAGTAATCAAGTCACTCCTTAGCTTTTTTCCTCTAGCCTGAACAATCCTGGTTGCTTTAATATTTCTTTATAAAGCTTGCTTTTCCCTATTCTCTAAGCTCTATCTAGTTTTTTCAAAACTGTTTTATAAAGATAGTGGCCAAAATGGATCCAGCACTTTAATAAGAGGTAGACTAATAAAGAACAGAGGAAGGATACTCTTGCATCAATTTCCTCCTCTCTATTTTCATGGTCGGCACCTGACTCCTGCTATTCACTTCACCCTTGAGTTACTTTAACAGTTTCCTAGATGTCTGCCCTGGACTCCAGAATCCCTCTGTAGTCCATCTTGTGCATGTAACCAGACATATTTCTCTTACTTTTTTTTTTTCATTTTGTTACTTTCCAGCACAAGAACCTATGTTTCTTTATTATATCCTATATTGAGATCAAATGGTTCTTTACTACCTCAGGAGTCAAAGTGTCAATAGATTCTGAGGTCTAAGGGAGAATAATGCTTTCACTCTGGGTCAAAAGGTAATATTTAGTTCCTCAATTCAGGAGAGTGGGGAAGGCATATTTCTCAATCCAAGGCTCATCAAGTCTGAGCAGGAATAAATTTGAGTGGGAGATAATTTTTCCCCAAAGGCCAATTAAGCAATTATTAATCATTTATTAAGTACTTACTACTTAGTAGGCACTGTGTTAGGGTTATTGAAGATGCAAAGATAGAAGCAAAAGAGTCCCTGTCCTTGAGTTTGCATTCTATCAACATAGACAATTTATATGAGAGACAGAAAGATAGAGAGAGAGAGAGTAGATATAGATGCATGTATGTATACACACAGAGAAGTATACATACACACACATATATATATGTAATCTGCCATTGGAATAAACAATTTGGAAGGGACAACCACTGGTTGGATTAATTTTGACTTCCAAGCCCACCTAATCACCTTTGGAAAAGTGAATCATGAATGGAAAATACCAGACCAGACAAGTAAGAAAGTAAAGAGTGATAAGAGATGAATCTTAAAAACCTTTTAGAAGATTTGAACAGATCCTGTGCTGGGATAGTTTTTATTTATTATTTTTTATTTGTCATAAAAATATGAATTCTAAATTCAACTCTTTCTCCAACCCACTGAAAAAGCAAGTAATATGATATCAAGTATATATGCTGAAAATGCGTAAAACATAGTTCCATATTAGTCATATTGCAAAGAAAAAGGCAAGAAAATTAAAGAAGGTGAGAAAAGTGTACTTTAAGCTATATTCAGAGTTCATTAGTTCTCTCTCTGGAGTTAGATAGCATTTTAATCATGAGTTTCTCAGAATTATTATCCATTCTCAGAATGGATCATTGTATTGGTCAGAGTACTTCGAAACTTGCCAAATTTGTATTTGACATATTTCAACTAGGAAAAAAAAAAAGATTCAGCACTTGATAGTTACTCCACACTTGTAGCACTTGATGGTTGACTTGGTTGAGCTGTAGGGATGTGGGGCTGGCCAGACATACTGCCCAGCCCCCACCACTGCTATTATTGCCCTCATCCTTGGGCAGCTCCTCCCTAGTGAAGGCTGGGGAGCACAGGACTGTCAGGTTATAGTTCATATAGTATGCATCAGTGGGCAGTTCATGGGGCAGTTCCTGTAGGACAGTGCAGCTGCAGTGTATAGTCTCCTGCATCCAAAACAGTAGTGTCAGAAATGGTTTAAAGCAGCTATGTGCTCAGCAGGAGGAGAAGGAGCAGGAACATTAGCGGCCATGGGAGCCAGGCAGAAGACCCAGGAATCCTGGCAGTCCCAAGCTCCAAGCAGCAGTCAGAGCCCTGGGCTACAGAGGGTGTGGGATCATAGCTTCTGCCTCCACATCCAGTTTCCTGCTCTTCCCTCACGTTTTTAGGTCCTTCCAACATAATGGGCTCACACCTGCCCTCTTTCTTTGAAGACACTTTCTAATGCCCCAATAATGACAAAGTTCTTGGAAGTATCATCTTTCCACATAGGAATATATGCAATTTAACCTTATTGAGTTCCTTATGATTTCTCTTTCTTGTTTATCTTTTTATGCTTTTCTTGAATCTTCTCAGAGTCTCTTAGAGCTATTTAGAGCATTCTGGAAATTACCTATTCATAGCTTTTGACCATTTATCAATTGAGGACAGTTCAATATGTTTTTATTATTTCTTCTTGATCTATTAACAAAATCAGTTGTTTTTCCAATGAGATAGTTTGTATTTTCTTCTCTTTTTCACTCAAAAAAAATAAATAAAAGCTTTCTGTTCCCAATTATCCAAGAATACTACAAGTTTGTCAAAGATTTTAGACTTAAGGAATGGTAAGGAGTGTCACTATGATAAATCAGAAGGGTCCTATGGGGCAGTGGTTCTCAAATTTTCTTTCTCAGAATCTTTACATTATTTTAAATTATTGAAGATCTGTCCAAAGAGTTTTTGTTCATTTGGGTTATATTTATAGATATTGACTATTTTAGAAATAAACTAATTTTGACTTTGTAGACCCTCTAAAAGTAGACCCTCAGAGATCTCTAGGATTCTTTGAGGACCACTGCTATAATGTGGTAGAAAATACACCAGATTTGCAGTCGGACGAAATGAGAATGCTTAGCCTAGAAAAAAGAAAATTTGATGAAACAAAATAGTTGGCATCCTATTGTGTGAAAAAGGGATTAAATATATTCTCTTTGTTCCCACAAGACAGGACTAGAAATAATGCATAGAAGGTTCAGAGAGGTAGATTTAGGCTCAAAGGGAAAAAGATACCTCTTAACTATTAGTGTATCCAAAAGTTGCCTAGATTTCATTGGGAGGCATTTTTTCCTCCCTAAATCAAGTCTAGATGACCTGTTATTCTGTGTATTAAAGAAGGTGTTCGTATTCAGGTAAGAGTTGACATTTCTTTCAGAGAAGGAAATCTAATCCCGGAGGTCTCTTTCAACTGCCCCTACTATTTGCTACTTGTATGAACTTTAGCTAATACCTCATCTTTGTGCCTCCATTTCTTCATACATAAAATAAGGGGATGGAAAAAACCAATTCTCAAGTTACTTCTAGCACTCAATTCTATGTTCAAATGCTTGGACTTTGCAGACTGTCCAAAGCACAATATCCTTCTTTTCTGTGCACTTAGTTTTGTTTGGTTCAAGACAGAAGCAAAGTCACTCTGCACAACAATCCTAGAGTACTGAATGGCTGACATTAAATTTTTCTATTAGACTCAAAACATCTATTTAAGCACAACATCTGCTCGGGTCTCAGGTTGAAGGCCATATTTGTCAGTGCTGCTGACAATTGTTGTTCTTTACTGTGATAGAAACCAAGATCCAGACAGACATTTTTCAGAGAAAAAAATTTAAATTATCAATAATCATAAGGAAAAATTTTCTAACTCACTAATCATTTAGAGAAATGCAAATCAAAACAACTCTGAGGTTCCAATCACAATCATATTAGCAAAATTGACCCAAAAAAGTAAGATTACAAATGTCAGAGGGGCATTTTCACTTGTCATTTTGTAAAAGAAGACTTGAATAAAAGAAATTAAAGAAAATGAAAAATAGTTTGCTTCAACCTGGATTCAAACAATATCAGTTCTTTCTATGGAGGTGGATAGTAAATTTCATCATTAGTCTTTTGGAATTTTCTTGGATTATTGTATTGCTGAGAATGATGTAGGCTTTGGGTTCCCTTTTGTCAGGGAACCAAATGACAAGTTCTAGATTTAGGGAAGTAAAATGAGGTTAGGGTTCCTGGTGGTCAGGGAGGTAAACGATAAGGTCTAGTGGTAGGTTTGGGGTTCAGGGAACCAAATGGAGAGGTTTGGCTCCCCTACACCTTCTTGGGATTCATTGCAAGGGTAGGGAATTTTGGGAATCCCCCTCTGGCAGCGCAGAGATTCTCTGTAAAGGAATTTACAGACCTGAAAAGGCTAGACTGATAAAAGAGGTTTATTATTGGCATTGGGAAGAAAGAGAAATCCTGACAGAGAGGCATAAAATCTAGTTAGGGAAATAGGCGAGGATAAAGAGAGGTACCACTGGAAGAGAATATCATCCCAGTGGGCAGAGGCTTGTTATGCCATGAAGAAAGAGAGTTTCTTGGCATTTTAGCTCCTCTGCAAGGATTGAGCCCCAAGTTGGCTCTTTTTATAATAGAAGTCCTTGGCTCAATGGGGGCTGGGTTAGTGGGTGGGGTTCCAAGTTGGTTCTTTTTATCTACAAGCTGGATTTCAGCTTGAGCTAAAATTTGAATAGAATTGAATAAGTCTCTTTAATTCAATAGGGTTGGAATTCTTTAGCTCAGGACGCAACCAGCCCCATCTGAATTACAAAATGAAGCTGTTTGTCCTCAGGTGGGGTCCCCACAGACATAGGGTCCAAGGAACAGCTCTCCTTCAAGGAGTTTTAGAGTTTCGGGGCCCTTCTTCAAGAATAGCTAAGTCATTCACAATTCTTCATCAAATAATATTGTCGTTACCATATACGATGTTCTCTTGGTTCTGGTCACTTCACTCTGCATCAGTTCATGTAAGTCCTTCCAGATTTTTCTGAAATCATCTTTCTTGTCACTTCTTATAAAGCAATAATATTCCATTACAATCATATATCACAGTTTGTTTAGCCATTCTCCCATTGATGGGCATCCTTTTGATTTCCAACTTTTATCTACTACAAAAAGACCTGTTATGAATATTATTGTACAGATAAGTTCTTTTACCTTTTTTGGATGTTTTGAGATTGTATTGGTAGATCATAGTGATCATATGCATAGTTTTATAGCTCTTTGGGCATAGTTTCAAGTTCCCAGCTGCCTTTCACATAGCTGTTTGTTATTTAAAAATTACTTCCAGCAAAATCCCACTCTAGTCATTTCTATTGTGTCAAACTTGAGAGACATTAATCACTTAAATTAGTCTCATAAATATTTATATTGCCCACAGCACTTTTAGCAGATACATTCCCTTTAGTAGTGTTTCTAGGCCTCCACAACAGCTGTCCCACCTAGAAGGAAACTTTGATAGCATCTAGGGCAACTAAATCATTGTAAATTTCCAAAAAAGAAATTGCTTTCTTCAGGAAGAGCATGGCATCCTGGTTATACTATGGTTATTGTCAAACTATTTTGACAGCAAATATCTAAAAACTAAATGCATGGCACTTTGCTTGAATAATAGAGGGAGATGCAAACTTTAAATAAGATATAGTCCCTGCCCTCATGGAGCTCACAGTTTAGGAAAAGGGATAAGACACAGTCACAGATAACTCTAATACAGCACATTTCTTGATAAGTACATCAAATAAGAACAAAACAAAGTCTTATGTGAGGTCCGGGGGAAAGTTGTTATCAATTGGGAGGATCAAGGAAGACTTTCTAGAGGTGAGAGAATTTGAATCAGACTTTAAGAGGTAGATGGGAATTGAAAAGGAATAGAAGCAGAAGGGCAAACATTCTGAGTATAGAGAATAGTTGGTGAAAAGAGATGGGGAAAGGAAATCACAGTACATGTGAAAGGAATAAAGAATAGTACAGTCTGGAAAAAAGGAGAGAAAGGAGGGAAGATGGAAGGGAGGGAGAATGAAAGGAAGGAAAAAAGGAAGGAAAGGAAAAAAAGCAACAGAGAGAGGGAGAGAAGGAGTGAAAAAGGAAGGAAGGAAGGAAGGAAGGAAGGAAGGAAGGAAGGAAGGAAGGAAGGAAGGAAGGAAGGAAGGAAGGAAGGATGAATCTCTGTTCTCAAAGAGTTTACATTGAAATGGAATGAATTATTTCTCTTCTGTGTGCCTTAGTTTCCCTTCCTATGAAATAAAGGCATCGGATCACATAATCCCTAAGGTCTCTTCTTTAATTCCATGATTGTACATGATTGATCTCTCAAATGTTGTTAGAGCATTACCAAACTGGCTCCACTGTTAATAACTTTAGATTCAGATTTTCACACTGAACACTATTAATTGATCATTACAATCATCCAAACATACTTGCTTCTAGAATTCACTGCTCTTTTAAAAATGCTTATCTTTGTAAAATACTCCATGCTTATTTGAGCATAAAAAACTCCTTATAGGAGCCTTTGAGTTGTCTTATTTATGGGGCTCTCCCTGCCCTTTGCTAAGCCAGAGGTGACAGCCTGCCACACAATTATGAAAATAAACTTGCCTTCTGATTTATTAAGCTATTCTGAAGTGTTTCCTTTCACAAATGGCAAGGTCAATCCAACCAGAAGTCAACACCGTAGAGAAAACAAGAATCAAAATCTAGTCCTGATTCAGAGCAAAAATCTACTTAATAGTCTCCAAATTTTAGCTACTCCACTTTTGAAAGTGATCTAGTAACCTCCTATCATTGTAGGATTGGTTAGACAGGTCATCTGTTTTGAGGATTCCCTCCGCTTCCATGATCATGGGAAGCGAGGAAGGGAGAACACTCCAAGGGTCCCTGATCGACTGGTATTTGCTGACTAGCTGGCAGAACAAAGCAAACCTATTTAAGATTTTTTTTTCTCCAGAACAGTAAGGCTTCAGCTCATGGTCCTAACTCAAAGGCTTTAATTATACCACTTTTTGAGGACACTTCATGTAATGTCGTAGAAGAGGCACTGAATTTGGAGTCAGAGTATGTTGTGTTCAAAGCCCAGCTCCATTGCTACTTGTGTGATCTTGGGGAAATTATATCTATCAGCTTCTGTTTCTGTATTTGCCAAATGAGGCAGTTGGACTAGATATTCTCAAAAGTACTTTTTATCTCTGCGGATTACAACTTTAAAAATGACTGTAAAAGATATAACGAAAGGTCCCATCTCTACCAAAATATTTATAGCAGAATGCTTTACAATAGCAAAGAACTAGAAATTAAGTATATGCCCAGAGAATGACTAAACACATAAAGAATGTAATAGAAGATGACTTTGCTGTAGTAGAAACAACCAATATGAAGAAATTCAGCAAAATTCATCAAGGCATTAATCAGGTCTAACAATAAAAACAAGATCCCCCCAAATCCCCTACCTCTTCAAAGAGGGAAAGATGGTGCATTTTCTCATTTTTCCTTCAGATCCAAGCTTGATCATTATAATTACATAATATTCTGTATCTTTTTTGCCCTGCTGTTGATTTATATTGTCTATTAGCCATTGTCTATATTGTTTTCCTGTTTTGGCTTACTTCATTTTGCATCTGTTCAAATAAATTTTTCCTTGCTCTTCTTGCAATAAGCTATGGTCTGGTTACATTCTCCCAGGGTGATGAATTTGTTGATGAGGAGGTTTCCTTGGGAAATGGTGAGGTCCAGTCCAATGAGTGTCAGAAACAGGGAGGGAAGGGGACAAACAGGTCAAGAGAACCTAGAAGTCCTTCAGATCTGCTGGAAGTCTATGTGCCTCAACAATATGGTGTAGAAAAATATTCCCATGCATTTCTTAACTGATCCATCAACTTATAATTGACACATCTAAGCTTCTGCCATGGAATTGAAACCTTGCAAGTTTTCCATTTGTTCCAAATGAATTTCCTTCATAAGGTTTGTATTCAGACATTGTAAAAGTGGCTTTTTCTTAAACCACATTTTAATCATGCCTTCTTTTGCACTGGAAGCATGATTCTTTAGTGGGCTCACTTAGACTCAGGCCACTTGATTAATGCAGGATTATTCTTCACATTATTAAATGGTGAGACTTTTCTCAGTTAGCAAGGTTAATTAGCAAGCTTACCACTTCCCTTTTTATAGTCAAATTGTGTTTCTTGTGTTTCTTGAACTAACTGAAGCTTCACTCCTTGATCCATGTCATTGTGCTACTAACACAAGAGGCCCTTGTCTTTGTCACTGATCACTTTTCCATACAACTTTAATTAACCTTTTGACTGCCAGAGAAAAGAAGGATTTCTCATTGGGTCACACTGGAATGGACACTCACAATATTCATGAATACAAAATAATGCATACCTCTGGGCCCTACCTGATCTTTTTTTTTTTTTTTCCCTCTCTTAACCTTATCTTGTAATTTAATTTTTCATTAAAAAATGCATGTAACTCTAAGGATGTGTGGGGTGTGTGTGTGTATATATGTTTGTGTATGTGTCTTCCCATTAGTATAAAGATGTTATGTGGATCCCTGAATCTTGCACTCAGTTTTCTCACATATAAAATGGAATCAATAATGTTTGTACTTCCTTCCTTGCAGAATTTCTGTAAGAAAAACACATTTTCAAGTTCCCTACAAATATGTACAATTACATTTCCAATATTCAGTTCAATAGAATATATTATTAATATATTAATTGATATATTAATTAATAAATAACCACCTACTTTTGGAAAAGCATTGTGCTCTTGAGATATAAGCTAAGAGCATAGGTTGAAAAGGTGACTGAGAGGGCATTTTATCCAACATCCTTATTTTAAAAACAAGGAAACAGACCCAGAGAAGGGGAAAAATTTGTCTAAGATCTTATAAGTAGGACTTTGCAAAGCCAAAGTTTGAACTCAAATTTCTGTCTCCAAATCCGACAGTCTTTCCACTGAATCAATTGTGAATCTGCAGCCCAAACCTTTCCCTTAGCGAATGGATACTCACTACAACTTTAAACCATGACCTCTATATGGTGATTAGTCTTAAATCCACATTTCTAATCCTGAGCTCTTTCTCAAGCTCCAGGCCCCCATCTAGAGTTTGTGCAGAGGAAGACAAGCAGGATAGTGAGAAACTCTTGTAACCACAGCAAAGGAGGATTCCTAAAGTAACTGGAAATTGCTGCATGAACACCAAGTAAAACCTGACTCTAATGTTTAGATAACTGTCTGTTAGGAATGCTTTTTGTAGTGGCTAGGAGGTTGCACTTGGGTCCATAGTTCTCAAACTTTTTGGCCTCTAAGTTTTTAAAAATCATTGTTGCTCAGTCATTTCTATTTCTTTGTGATCCTATTTGGGGTTTTCATGGCAAAGATACTGATGTATTTTGACATTTCCTCCTCCAGCTCATTTTACAGATGAGGAAACTGAGGCAAGCCGGGTTAAATGACTTACCCAACATCACACAGTTAGTAAGCATCTCAGTCTGAATTTGAACTCAGGAAGATGAATCTTTCTAATTCCAGGACTGGTACTCTAAACACCTTAACACATAACTGCCCTAAAAATTAGTAAGGATCCCTTCCAAAAGCTTTTGTTTATCTGGATTATAGCTTGCAATATTTGTCATTTTAAAAATCAAAATATCTTAGTACTAGTTATGAAAAGTTTTGATCACATGGATCCTCTAAAAGGGTATTGAGGACCCTTAAAGAGCCCCAGCCACGCTCTGAGAGCCACAGAGGATTAGGGGATCTTAAAGTCCTGACAACTATAAGATGTTCTGATTTTAACCAGTTCTGAGATATTTAAAAATGTATAGTCCCTGTACATGTTTGTGCATATGTGTGCACGATATATACACTCGTGTATGTATGTGTATATATATATATATATATATATATATATATATATATGTGTATATATATATATATAAAACATAATTATATTTATAAACACAAGTGTATATATATAAATGTAATAAATATAACAAATATATATGATAATGTTATATATTTATAGCGTTTGTGGTTATGTATTTGTGCATATGCATATACACACATATACATAATATATGTGCATATATAAGTATATAATAATATTTCCTATATAGATTATAATAATGTTATATATTTAAATTTGATTTATGCTTATATATTTGTATGTATGTATATATACATATACATGTGTATATAAAAATATAACAAGCATTTATAAGTTATATTCTGTACATATTATATATATATGCATATTTACACACATACATATAAATGTTATGTGTGCATAGAGAAAAATATAATGAATATATTTATACTATATGTGATGATACGTTATTTATTATTTAGTTATATAATGTTAAGTTTATATTTTATGTGTTTATGCATATGTACACATCTATACATGTATATATGTATATGATATATATCACAAAATATGTCAACAAGATCTACGGAGCATTTATGATACAGAGTTCAAAAACGAGTCTTGCCTTCAAGGAGCTTACATTCTATCAGGTGAGATCTTATACATACATAAACTCCCAAATAAAAATTTCCTTCTATAAGCATGAGTGGAATTTCTGAGCATTAAAAGCATGTCTTCTTCCCCTTTATATTATATCTTAGTGACTACTTTTGATCTATACATAGTCCCAGCTCTTATCAGAAAAAATTAAAGCACTCTACCTTGAAGTTATTTTATTTTTATTTTTTTATTGAAAATTAAATACAAAATAAGAAGAAAATAAAAAGAAAGACAGTAAGGGAAAACAAAACAAAATATTGTAATGTGCCCAGTAGAACATCAGGGAAAATTCAAAATATGTAACAGTAAGTTTCCATTCCTTGAAGTCTTGATATGGATTAATTGCTGTAGAAGTATCTGATTCTTATTATAAAATACTCCCTAACATTTCCCCTTTCCAGGATTCTTGCCTTCCTTGAATGTTTTGTCAATACATTTAAGATTGTTTATTCCTCTCTTGAATCTTGATCCACCATCTCTTGCTCCTCCAGCTCCACTTCCTCCCCTACCAGAGGAAATATAAAAGCCACCTGAAAAGCTCTTCCACCTCTGAGCTAAGGAAATGGGTCATGTCAGTTGTGTTCGGGTTTCTAGGGACAGGGGTAAACTGGCAAGTAGGTAAAGGAGATGGAGCATCTGGGAATGGCATCTGTTGGGCTGGAAAAATTAGATGAAAGTAATCAGAGAGATTAGCCTATAAGCTACCCTATCTAAGGGCTGTGAGTCTATGAGTCTTACTTAAAGCAAAAGAAAGTCAGAGTGAATGTTTGATCACTTCTTAAGTTATACCTTTTTACTTGAAGATTACAGTCCAGAAATAGAAGGAAAACTACTAAGAGGTAGAGAAAAGTTGAAATTGAACTGGAAAAATCACAGACTTTTAACCCAGGAAGAGACAGATGGATATCATAGCACATCACCTCCCAGCTGTCAGGCAAAAATCATCCCCTGTTTAACTCAATCATCAAAATCGTGAAATAGTTTTCCAGAGAACAGTCCATCACCCATCCAGTCCAGCCACTATTTGTGAAGTTCCTGCCTCCTACAGAGAGTGTACTGTCTTCCACCAGTCTTCCATTGTAATATAGGAGTGAGATGGTTTCTCTTATGTCAATTGATCACGCCAAACCAGAAAGCATTATGGCCCTTGCTATGGCAGTAGACAGTACAGGAGAAAGAAGGCTGGCTCTGGCATCAAATCAACAAGTATTCATTAAGTGCCTACTATGTTCCAAGCACCTTGTGAAACACTGGAGATACAAAAAAAGGCAAAGATAGTTCCTGCCTCCAAAGAAGGAAGGAAATAAGCATTTATAGAGTGCCTACTGTATGCTAGGCACTGTGCTAAGCACTTTACAAATATTTTATCTTCACAATAACTCTGGGAGGTTGGTACTTTTATAATCTTCACTTTACAGCTAGGAAATGGAGGAAGAGAGAGGTTAAGTGCTTTGGCAAGTTGCCTTTGTGACTTTGTACAGGTCAGTTAATTTCCCTAGACCTCGGTTTTCTCATTTGTATAAAGAGAAAGTTGGGTGGGAGAATCTCTGAAGTCCTTTCTAGCACTAGTCCATGATGACAGCCAGTATCTGCCATCTAAGGACCTACTTAAGTTTAGGGAATCACAGAATAATTATGAGCAGAGCAGTGACATGAATAGAACTGACTATAGACTTTATGGCACCAAGAACATCATGCTCTTAATCTGACTAAAGTTAGAAATTCAAGGGAAAACTATAGTGATATTCTTAGAATCAACAACATCTAGTTCAAGTCTTGGCTCAGAATTTACTGGCTCTATGATGCTCAGTTTCTCCATCTGAAAAATATAAATAATCAAGACATTTACCCCACAGGGTTGTTATAAGAATCAAATAGCAGATATAAATTACTTTGCAAACTTCAAAGAACAATATAAATGCTATTTTATTGTTATTATTATTACCATCTAAGTCTCCAAAGATCTTAAAATATTTATATTTAACTACAGGAAAAGAAAGGAGTAGGAGAATACCAATAACCCTTTGGTTCTGCACAGTACTTTCCCAAATCTTATCTCCTAAAATGTCCCCAAGGAATAGGAGGCTCCACTTTGTTGTAACAGGAGGTTAACCAGGGAGACAATCCAAACAGAAGGAGGTGACTGACTCCTCACATAACTCCAAAGAAATCTGAAGCTCATACACCTACAATTAGTTTGTAATCTGTTCCCAACTCCGCCCCCTCTCTTTACCAGGGCAAATAAGGTGAGTCTGTGTCCCTTTGGAGGTTTCAAGCTATCCTTGATATTAATTTAAATTTTATTTCACTGAGATAAACATCTTGAAGGGCTCTGGGAAAGGGCTAAAGTAGGAGGCAGTGTACTGAATTATTTGACCTCAAGTCTTTCCTCTGACTGCCGTAGGGACAATACTAATGATCTCATTGGCATTTTTCCTGGTTTGACCCTTCTTTCTAAACCCTAATACTTGATTAAATTCTTTCTTGCTTTGTATATTTCAGTCCCTTCTTTTCTATTATTCTTATTTCTCTTCTACTGAATTAACCCTGCCTTCCTAAAGGAGATTCTATACATTCTGGATGGTGGGGTATCAAGTACAACTCAAGTTGACTGCCCAGAGTCCAGACATCAAGGACAAGTTCTTGTCCCATTTGGTGGTTCTGTGCTGGCTGTGCTTTTTGCCTTCAGGGAAGGCAATCTAACTGTTTTCTAAGCAATTACTAAACTCTCTTTAGAACATCATTTGGGTTAAGTACAATTTGCCTAATTAGCAGTGATTGATGCACTACTACTTTGTTCTGTAGCCAATTGTCCCAATGTGGGGAGAAAATTTTAAAAGATTACAGTAAAATAACTACACCAATAATAAGTGACATTAATAGGATTGCATATAAAAATTAGGCCACTTGTCATTTAGTGAGATGATGAGAGAGAACAATTGAACCAGACTTCTCACAACACCCTTTCCAAATTAGAAATTAAATGCTAAAAACAAATAAAATTGTAGAAATTTTTACAAAAAAAAATCAAATCAACAAAGACATTGATCAGAACAAAAACTCAGTTACTTAAATATGTCAATGAAACCATGATGATACCTACATGAAGATCCCTTTCACCAAGGCAGATCAAAAAACCTTCCATGACTTCTTCCTTTACTCTCCTTGTTCCTGTCTTTATGTAAATACTATATAAAAGATTTACCCAATTTGCTGGTAGCTTCCTCTGATCCTTTTAGTATCTTTAGGGTATTGTTGAATACCCATTTATAAGGAAGACAGAGATCTGTGTATTGCTTCAAGAATTCAGGGAGAAAGTTACCTATTCTGCCTAATCATGTTAGATAGAAAACCATATTATAAAGTGATAATCATCAAAAACAATCTGGTATAGTTTAAGAAATAGAATGGAAAAAAAGAAATAGAATAGTAGATCAGTGTAATGTTCTGGTTAGCTTTCTGGAGGGCTTTGGACCAGCCTTGGTCTCAGCAGAACAATCACCACGAGAATAGTCAGGAATAAAGTCCAAGGTTTTTATTGTCTCCTTCAGTCTCCTAGTCTGTGTCAGCAGTCTCAGTCAGCCAGGCAGCAGTCTATACATACAAAAGTAATGTCCTGCTTTCTAGAGCCCCCAACTTGGGGTAACAAAATGTATCATTGCTTTCTAGAGTTCCCCCACACCGGGGTGGATTAAAATATAGTATCCAGAATAGCTCTCTGGAAGATCTCGGGACCAGCCCAAGTCCTTGGTCTTAGTGGAGAAGGATGAAGACAGGAGAGCCACCATGAGGCTGGTCAAGGCTTCTCTCTTATGGCTGATTTTGTCCCCAGTTTATATACTCTATTACAATTAAATCAATTTATCATAATGAGTATAAACCAATCATTATATCACTAGGGGACTAAATTAATCAAACTGAACTAGAGAACTATTAATCACCAAGCTAAACTAGATAGCCATTGTCTTATCAGTTCCACTGAAATAACAGCTTGTTGTAAGAATCCTTGCCTCAAGAATATTTCTCCAGAGTTCTGGCCCATTACAGATCAGTAGAATAGATTAGGTACATAATATATAACATTAAGGTGACCAAAATAACTTAGTGTTTGATAAACCCAAAGATCTAACTATTGGTGACAAGAACTTACTTTGACAGCAAGAAGAAAAGTAAACTGCTGGGAAAACTAGAAAACAGTTTGGCAAAAACTAGGTATAGACTAACATATCATACCATATACCAATGTAGAGTCGAAATAAGTACATGACTTAGACATAAAGGATGATACCATAAGCAAATTAGGGAAGCATGGATCTGTCTGATCTATGGAAAAGGGAAGACTTTATTACCAAACAAGAGATAGCCAATTTTATGAGATATCAAATAGATAATTTTGATTATATTAAATTGAAGAGTTTTTGCATAAACAAGGCCAATGCAGTTCAAGATTAGAAGGAAAGTAGAAAACTGGGGAAATTTTTTATAGCAAGTGTCTTTAATGAAGGCCTCCTTTTTCAAATATATGGAGAACTGAATTAAATCAATAACAAGTCATTCCCCAATTGATAGTAAAAAGATATGAACACACAGTTTTCAGATGAGGAGATCAAGGCTATCTAGTCTTTTAAAAAAATATTCTAAATCACTATTGATTAGAGAAATGCAAATCGAAACAACTCTGAAGTATCTACTCATACCTCAGATTAGCTAATATGACAGAAAAGGACAATGATAAATGTTGTGGAAGAGACATAGAGAAAAATTGGGATACTAATACATTGTTGGTGGAGTTGTGAACTCATCCAAGCAATCTGGAGAACAATTTGGAACTATGCCCAAATGAATATAAAACAAATAAAACATAAAACATAACCTTTGATCCAGAAATAACACTATTATATCTGTATCCCAAAGAGAAAAAAAGCAAAAAGGAAAAGGATCTATATATCTAAAAATATGTATAGCAACTTTTTGTGGTAACATGGAATTGGAAGTTGAAGAGATGTTCATTGTTTGGGGAATGGCTGAACATGTTGTGGCATATAATTGCTATGAACATTATTGTTCTATAAGAAATGATGAGTAGAATGCTTCCAGAAAAAACTTGGGAAAAGTTATATGAACTCAAACAAAGTGGAATGAGCAGAACCAGAGCATATTATAAAGTGTAATTGCTGTAATGGCAATATTGTATGATGATAAACTGTGAAATACTTAGCTATTCTCAGTAATACAATGATGCAAGACTATTCCAAAGAATGTTATCAATAATATTTCACCACAATCAGATATCACAACTTGTTTAGACATTGCCCAATTGATGGGAATTTCCTTAATTTTCCATTTTTTGTCACCACAAAAAGATCGCCAATAAATATTTTTTGTATAAAATATTCCTCCACCCCCTTTTTACCTTTTTTGGGATATAGATCTAGTTGTGGTGTCAAAAGAGCAAATCTAGTTTTGTAGTTCTTTGGGAAGTTCCAAATTGTTTTCTAGAATGATTGGCTTAGTTAACAATTCTACCACATATCCACCAGCATTTGTCATTTTCTTTTTTTGTCGTATTAGTCAGTTTGACTAGTATGAGATGATATCTCAGTTATTTTAATTTTTATTTCTCTAACCAAGTTATTTAAAGTATTCTTATGTGACTATTAATAGCTTTGACTTTTGTCTTTAAGATGTTTGTTCATATGTTTTAAGCATTTATCATATGAACAGAAATTGCCTCAAACAAATTCAAGTGTGGGAGAGACCTTAATTAAGAAAGCCCACTGCATTTGGGATCATAGCCATTTATTTTGACTAGCCCTGCCACTGGACTTTGATGACTCTAGAGGAGAGAATGAGATTGGCCATTTTGCACAACCCTACCTCACTTAAATCCAGTGCACTCACAAGTCAAGACCACCTTCATTGATCCTCTTTGAGAACAAAGGATAAATATCATCAAAAAGAAGTTATTATAAGGCAAAAAGTAGCTTAATTGTGAAAGAAAACATGGACAAAGTGGAAAGAGAGAAATGCATGGAGAGACTGGAGTTTTTCTATTTCTAGTTCTTGGAGCTGGGACAAATCCTAGAAATAGTAAAGTCCCATATAGGCCCATGTTGAAGAAGAATAGAAAAGGAGGTCATTCAAGCTGGACTATTGAGGAGTCAGGTTGAATACTTAAGCTCTTAAAAATGAAATCAGGAGATGGATAAGAGAGGAATACTATGAGTCATGGTACTGAAATCAGCAAAAAGTTCTGGAGAGCGACCTGAGAGTCAGTAGATGTTGGCAGGAAGAAGAGAGTGGGACAAATGAACTATATGAAAATGGTATTATGGGACACCATTGTGCCCAAGGCTGAAAGAGTGGAAGATCATAATTGAAGATAAACTACTACTAGGGCTCAAACGGAGTGATATAGTCTTTAAGCAAAGTATTTTCTGTAAAGTTTGTTGCAAAGAACTCTAAATGGAATTTGAAATGTTGTTATCCTAAAGGACCTCTTTTTTCAAAGTCAATTATTTCTTTAATTTTTATCTTAATAGTATCTTATTTTTCCAAATACATGCTAAGATAGTTTTCAACATTCACCTTTACAAAAAACCTTGTGTTCCAAATGTTTCTCCTTCTCCTCCCCTTTCCCTCCATCTCAAGACAGCAAGCAATCTGATACAGGTTAAACATGTGCAATTCAAAGTCAATTCTTAATGTACTTTTGGGCATTTTTTAATGGAAGAAATGAATTGTATCTAAGAAAAGGGAGGTCCATGAAGATCAGGTGACTTGCCCATGATCTCACATCCTCTCACTCCAAAATCAGTTTTATTTCTACTGAATTACTTGTGTTTAACTGTCAGACTGAAGACACTCCACTTGGGCATTGTGAAAACTGAATTCTTGCATTTATAGCAATTATTAGAAAACTCCAACCAATTTTCAAAGACTACATTATGATAGCTGTATCATGAATGAACAACCCTGTAAGCAATAGGGCCTTGCAAATTCTGGATTTCCCCCAAGTGAAATGTGACTGAGTCAAACATTCAGTCTTGTCTGTTAATCTACTTGTGTTCATTGATTGCCTAGCAAAGATAAATATTGCCTGGAACTATTATTCTCATCTTACCTAGAGGAAAATGAATCAAAAAAATCATGTGTACACACGCAAAATGAGGTGGAAAGTTGCTATAAATTATATGTATAGTATAAGTATATATAAGTAGGAACTGAAGGGGTGGGGGAAAGCCATTGTCTGCGGTGGGGCTAGTACACACAAGTACTTGGGGAAAGTAAATTAGGAAACAAGAATAGTTGCTATCCCTTCCCAAGTGAGGGTTATCCAGTTACTGGTAGGACCACATAATCCTGGTTATCATTTGGATAAAAGTCATAGGGGGTTTTAATCATCCTTCTTGAGCATAGGGAAGATCTGTGCTAGGAACTTCCACTATGTCTCAATTGAAATAAGAATTCAGTAGAAAGCTTACTGCTCAAAAGTAATGCTAAGAAACATTTTGCTGGTTAGGCTACAGTCAGGAGAAAAATCTCTGGAGATATGAGCTCTAGAAAAGAGAATTGGAACCCTAGTTACCCCAAAAGGGGAAGAGTCTGTGCTCCCTGAAGGAGCCAGAAAGAATATTTTCCCCCATGTCACCAGAAGATGCTAGTGTGTGGATAGTACAAGAGTTTGCCATGATACGGCATTTTGAGGGATCACTGCAACAAGCAGCTGAGGTTATCTGAGAGACGGTAATGGTGATCTGCCTCATTGAGATCCCAGCATGAGAAGAAGCTAACGTAGAGGCTTGAAAATGCCAACTGAAAATGTCACTGAAAAATGTGAGAGATCTCTTGTGACACAAGCATAGTAAAATTCACTTGGAGAATACACAATTTTCTTTGATTTTTCCTTCCCTATAAATAAAAGTTCACTGTATTACTTTATATTCAAAGGGCATATTCTGATCTGCTCAGTGAAGAAATTTTTCCAGGTTTTGGAATAGAAAATGATAATTCCCAATCTTGTCCCTCTCCTTTGTATCACGGGATTATCTTTGACCCAAGAACTATGAAAAAATAATTTGGGCTGTTCTCAAATAAGAAATTAAGACAAAAGTAGTATTTTATCAGATTTATCCAGTTTGGTATATCTAGTATACTCTATCTCAACAAGGGGTAACTTTCTATTCTGGAAATAAACAAAGAGTTATTCAGATGATGGAAATGTAAAAAATAATCCAATGGAGCCTCCAAGATTCAAATTTAATTTTAAAAATATCCCACTTATTCCCATAATTTCCCATTTCATTTTGTGTGTATCATCATGCTATATAGCAGCTAAAAATCTAAATTCTACTGAGTCTATAATAAAAGCCTATTGACTTTTAGGACATGTCTACTAAGGGTGACCGTTTGATGAATTTATGCTATAGTTGCCCTTCTAAGTGGGAGATAATTGAGCCATCATGTGGCTGCAAACATCAAATCAGTCATTCAGGTACTCTTGGCATTTATGTTGGTCAGTTCAGAGTTATATGTTAGCTTGGCCTAAGAATGTTTGTGAATAAAGAAAACCAAATGAAGTAGACATTTGAGAAAAAGCTGGCTCATTTGATACATTTAGACAGCAAATCTGTATATTTTGATTGTAGTTTCATTGCCTTTTTAGCTGTCTACAGTAAGTAAATACAAGGATGACAGAAAATAGATCTAAAATGGAACATATTTCCCAACATTTCTATACTGATCTAATCTCATCATTGATGCCAGTAAAACCACCAAATTTGAACTCCACTCACCGCATTTTCCATGTACCTTTAGGGAAAGTAGGACATGGAACATGGGAAGATGGGGACCTGACATGGGATTTGAGTGTAGTCTTGAAGGAAGTCCAAGGAACAAAGAGGAGGAAGAGAAAATGCAGAGCATTCTTGACAGAGGGCCAAGACAAAAGCTGAAAGCTGCAATGTCCTATAAGAAACAACTAGTAAGTCAGTATAGCTGGACCAAAGCTCAAAGAGGGGAGTCAAGTATAGCTCTTCAGTGTTATATTGTTACTTAACAAAAATCATTTGACTCAGTTGAGTAAATTGCAATTCTAAAGAATCTCCCCCAACAAAGTATTCTCCCGTTTCATGAACATGTTAACATTATATTTGATTATTTCATAGAGGCAATCATAAAGATCACATTATCTGTAGAATTATAAGGTCAGATTTTGAGAGTTCATTTGTAGATAAAACAGACTTTCCCGAAGTTTCCTAGAATTAGATTGAAAGGTACCTGAAGTTTCCCAAGGTCACATAGGTAATGTCAAAGATGGGACTTAAACTCAGGCTCCTGACTCCAGTCAAGGCTTCTTCCCTCCAGATGCTATTTGCTACCTGAAGATGACATTGTACTGACCACACCCCAGTACTTTCTTAAGAAATGCTTGGAGTGATGCTACATGACTCTGATTTATGGTATTCCACAATCACCAAACAATGGAAAAATACATATGGCCCCAAGCAGGTAAAGCATATTGCCAAATGATGTCTCTGTCCTGTGAAAGGACATGGATGGCTAAGAAGGGACATGAACTCTTTATGGCACAAGGGTAAGAGATGGAAAAGCTGTTGTATTGCTGTAGGGCTCCAGTGGTTTGGACAAATCCAACATAAAAACTATTTTCATAGCCTCAGAAAAAAACATTGGGTGAGAAAGTTACGAATTAGATGGTGATTTGCACCAGTGGAGGAAGTAACTATGGGGACAAAGTCACAGATACATCAAAACAAAGCAGCATCCATTTGTGCTATGGAGAAAAGTTCAAGTCAAACATCAATCATTCAACAAGAGTCTTCCACTCACTTTTGGTGTGGCTTTTGCCACATCCCTTCCTTTCTCTGGGTCTCATTATCCTTTTTTGTAAAACAAAGAGGTCAGACTAGATGGCTCCTAAGGTTTAAACTGGCAGTGGCATTTCAGGACATTGGTTTTAAAAGTAAATAACAATTTAATCAGTATTTGAGCATATACACATACCTGTATATAAAAGGTAGTATGGCAGAGGAGATAGAGAACAGATCTCAGAGTCAGAAAATCTTGGGTTCAGGTCCTGCTTCTGATACCTACTGGCTAGATGACCCCTGACAAGTCACTGAACCTTTTAGTGCTACAGATAACTCTCAAACCTCAAAGTCAAATTTACTAAGCATTTATTAAGCACTTACCATTTATTAAGCACCTACTGTGTGCCAGGCACTGTGCTAAGTACTAAGGTTAAAAAGAAAAGCAAAATCAGTTCTTGTTCTCAAGAAGTTCATAATCTAATGGGAGAAACAAACAAGATGTATGTATGTGTATATATACACATATATATATATATATATATGAGATATAAATATGCATATATATGTACATAATAAAATGGAGCTAATCTCAGAAAGAAGATACTAACATTAAGGGTTAAAGTTGTTGCTTATTTGCATTGATAAAGGGAGTCAAGGAGTTTATTCGATGAAAATTGCCTACCCCACTGACATCACAACACTGTCTCTTTCTCTGTTTCTCTCTCCCACTCCCTTTCTCTCCTCTCTCTTTCTCTCTCTGTCTCTGTCTTCTCTCTCTCTTTCTCTCTTCCTTTCTTTCACTTGTTTTTTTTTTCTCTTTCTCTCCCTTTTCTGCCTCCCTTTGTCCCCTTTCTCTTCTCTTCTACTTCTCTTCTCTCTACTCTCTCTTCTTTCTCTGTTTCGGTCTTCTCTCTCATACATACTCTTCCCTCTTCTCTTTCTCTCTCTCCACATATATATAGTTTCTTCATGCAATTTTAAACTTTAAGAGCTTAAAACTGCAATTAGACTTTGGAACAGCCTGTTTAAATATGCATATGCACATTCCTACATACATAAATATGTATCTTTAAAATCCACTGCAACTATATACTAATCTAAGAGTATTAGAACTAGAAATGATTTTTCCCCTCAAGGAATTTATAATCCATGAGATAAGATGGACCGTAACTGTATCAGGACAAATACATTATTATTTACAAAAGGGTCATTGAGCGGGAAGAATGGGGGAGGAATTATGTAGGACGTTACCCAATAGATGTGGTTATTCAGCAAAAGTTTCTGGAAAGAGAATTTGAATCTTGAGCCACGATTGAGGAAATGAGCGGGGCATTTCCCGACATGTTTGGAATGACACATACAAAACATTGCAATGACTAACTCAATCTTTCATTATCAGTTAGGTGCTTCATCTCCAGAGGGACTTTTTAGCTTGCTTTATCATTCAATGTCCATATCCTCCAACTGGCACTGACACTATACTGCTTTCTATAGCAGTTGTCTTTTCACTGATTTATAGACAGTTTTTCCTGCTAGACTGTGAATTTCATATGGTATCTTCATTATCTTCCCCAAGGAGCCTAATATTGATAACAATAAAAATAATCCACATTTACATACATTATTTTATTTGATCCTCCAATTGCCCTATAAGGTACATAACATAATCATTATTATCACTATTTTGCTGATAAAAGATCTGTGGCTCAGAGAGTAATCAACTTGTCCAAAGTCATGCAGCAAGAAGGTAGCAGTCCGAACTCACACCTAGCTCTCAAATCCCTGATATCTGCTATTTACTATCTTAAACATACATACATACATCCCTGTGAGTCTTAGGTGACTCACTGATAAATGAGGTAGCCAGACTCAGTTCCCTTCCAGTCTAAATCTAATCCTGACATTTAGTCTAGTGGGGTTTTTTCTGCTGTACTGCCCTGCCCGTCTGCATCAAACATATATCTGAGTTATACCAAACTCTATATAATCCACATTAGGTAGATCTATGGCCAACAGCCATAGAATTTCCAACATGAAAGAGACCAAAGAAACCAGCTAGTCTATCGTCTACTCTAGTAAAAATTTCCTCGCAAGGGAATTGAGCCTTTGTCAGAAGACAGAGAAAGAAGGCAGTCCTTTCTATATTGTGTAACCTTCATTGCTAATAAATTTTCCCTTACTGGAAATATGCTTCTGAAGCTTCTGCCAATCACTCAAATTTCTGAAATATCAAGTCTAGATTCAAGCAGCCTGCCTTTGTTTGACCTCTTCACTTCAGAAGCTTTCCCTACCGTTCTGGACGTCTTTCCCAGATTTGACCCACCTTGTACTGCCAATTCTCAGGTCTGAGTATATTATTCTCCCTACCCAAGAATTTCCAGTGACTTCCTATTGTCTCCAGGATCAAATGCAAAATAGTTTATTTGGCATTCAAAGCTTTTCATAACCTAATCCCCTCCTACTTTTCCAGTCTTTTAAAAAATATTTATTTATTTTTAACATTCTTTTCTTTATAATCGTGGAGTTTTAGATCTTCTCCCTCTCTCCCACCTTTCCCACACACATTGAGAAGGCAAACAGTATATCAGTTATACATGTGAAATCATGCAAAACATATTTCTATAACAGCCATATTAGGGGGAGAACAAAATAAAATAAAATAAAATAAGAGGTTTATACTTTAATGTGCATCCAGAATTCATCAGTTCTTTCTCTGAAGGTGGATAGCATTTTTCATCAGGAGTCTTTTGGAACTGTCTAGGATCATTGCATTCATCAGAGTAGCCAAGTCTTTCAAGGTTGAGCATCATTACATTACTGTTATTGTGAACAATGATCTCCTGATTCTTTTCACTGCATGTAGTGTCAACTATATATGAGTCTTACCACATTTCTCTGGCATCCCCTCCATCATATTTGATAGCATAATGGTAGTCCATAACAATCAGATACCATGATTTGTTTAGTTATTCCCCAACTAATCAAAAATACCTCAATTTCTAATTCTTTGTTACCTCAAAAAGAGTTACTACAACAACTATTTTTGTACAAATCAGTCCTTTTCTTTGATCTTTTTGAAGTACAGATCAAATAGTGGTACTGCTGGATCAAAGGGTATGCACAAACAAGAGAACTGTATAAATATGTACACATATATTGGTTTTAAGATAAACTTTAACATGTTTAACACGTATGAGATTGCCTGCCATATAGGGAAGGGGCTAGAGGGAAGTAAGGGAAAAGTTGGAACAGAAGTGAGTGCAAGGGATAATGTAAAAAATTACCCATATATATGTTCTGTCAATAAAAAGCTATAATAAAAAATGTTTTAAAAAGATATGTGTAGTTTTATGATCCTTTGTGCATAATTCCAGATTGTTCTCCAGAATAGTTGGAACAATTGACTATTCTACCACCAGTTCATTAATGGAATTATTTCCCCTCATCTCCTTCAACATTTATCATTTCTGGTAGGTATGAGGTGGTACTTTAGAGTTGTTTTCATTTGCATTTCTGTAGTCAATAATAATTTAGAACATTTTTTCATATAACTCTAAATAGTTGGCTTCTTCTGAAAATTGCTTGTTCATATCCTTTGATCATTTATCAGTTGGGGAATGGCTCTTATTTTTATAAATTTGATTCAGCTCCCTATACATTTGAGAAATTAGGCCTTTATCAGAGAAACTTGCTAAAAGTTTTTTATGTTACCTCATTATCTATTGTACCATTTAGCAAAATGTAGTTTCCCTGATTATCTTTTAATTAAGTTTAATTTTGCTTTTGCTTTGTCTGAAATCATAATCGCTAACTATCCTTGCCTCTTCATTTTAGCTAAAGCAAAATAGTCTCTGCTCCAATCCTTCATTTTAATACTGTATGTGACTTTCTGTCCCAAGAATGTTTCTTATATACAATATATTGTTGAATTCTGCTTTCCTAGCCATTCTGCTATCACCTTTCATTCTATAGGTTGGCTTATCCCATTCACATTTATGTTATTGTACACTTCCTTTGATCCTATTTTCCTCTGTTTATCCTTCTTCTTCTGTCTCTGCCTATCTCTGTCTCTATCTTTTCTCTCTCTCTTCCCCCCTCTTTATCCTGTCTCTCCTCAAGAGTTTGTCTTGCTTCCAATTACTACCCTTACCTCATTTCCCCTTCTAATACAAAAGTTCTTCCTTGCATACTTCTTTTATGTCAGAAAATTTGCCCCCTTCTACCTCCCCCTTCATCCTTCTCCCATCACATCCCAACATAATCAGCTCACATCCATTCCTTCTGTCTATGCATATGTCCTATGTCTATATGTATGTATGTGGGTTCATATGCTCCTAATAATGACAGGACTTAGTGCCTAGCATACAATAAGAACTTAGTCAATATTGATTAATTGATCAGCTGTCACTGAGACCTTGTTTCCTCGTGATGACATGTCTGGATCTGGTCATGGGAGGACTTTGGTACCAGGCCAAGGTGAGGAGTGAAGAGGCGGGATTCAGGGGGGATAGTCAAGTAGGAGTCCATTTATTTAAAGAAATCCTCAGATTTATATACGATATGCTTGTACAATACATTTACATAACATATAGGCTGCTGCACATGCAGAACCACATAAACAACTTGCTATTGTGTGCAAATGTTTCCTTGCCACATCAGCATAACTCTGCTTCAAGTATAGTACAGGTTATCATGCCCCCTGACTTCTCTGGAAGGCCAAGATGCCCTTAGGGAGGACGGGGAGCCAAACTAGACATGTCAGCAGGGTTCCTTACTGGACTAAAGGGTTTTGTACTTTGCCCAGGGTTCCCCACTATCTGTGGCCCTCAACAATGACAGTCAGCTTTGAGATCATGATTGTACTTTCACTCATTACCCACTCCCCTCACACATATATTCATTGGTCATAATGGAAGATTTCTTGCTTTCTCTCACCACAAATTCTTCTGCTATCATCATTCAGCAATCTTTCTTTTGAAATGAACACCATTCAAATTTATTAACCAATCCAAAACCTGGTGGTTGTTATCTATTTATTCCCAGAATATTTTCCTTCAGTGAGTTCACTGCCTGGCTCAGCTTTTTTTTTTCCTCCTCAGCTCCTGCCCTCATATTAGGAGATCAACATAGACATTCCTTTAGCTACACTAATTTTCTAGTTCCTCAATCCATTTAATCCCCATGACCTACTTCTCCACACTATCTCAGCCACACATAGAGATGGTTATATCCTTGATCTTGGCATCATTGACACAAATGTCCTAATTCTAATTAATTCTCACATTCCTTTATCTGACCCTAATCATTTATCATCTCATCTTTCCCTTCACTTTATGACCCTTAATTCTGTTCTCATCTGGTCTTCCCACCTTTTTGGTTTCTCTTCTTTAGACAATCTCCAGCTAACAACAACAACAGTAATAAGAATAGTTATCATTATATTAATTAATTATGCAATTAATATTATGATAACAATATTTATTATTATCATCTTTATAGCACCTACTATGTGCCAGCCAATATTCTAAGCACTGAGGGGACACACACACACACACACAGAGGAAAGTTTTTATGCTCAAGGAGCTGACAATCTGAGTAACTTGTTCAAGATTCCACAGCTAGTCAGAGTCTAAGACTGGATTTGAACACAAAGCTTCCTGACTTTGGGCTAAGGACTCCATGCACTGCAGAATCTAGCTCACATGATCAATAATGTGCTCACCAGGGCAGGATGCAAGGGAACTATCATTTCTTGAGGCTTGTACATTGTTGCCTCAAAACACAGTGTAAGATTGTATTAAGTTCTGTTGTTATCCCATTGGCCTTGCAGTCCACTAAGATGTCTAGATATTTTTTTAGGTCAGCTGCTACTTTGTGATTCATGCCTAAATTGGATTTGTGAGACAGAGTTGCAGAAGTCGTCAGCCTCACTCTCTCTTCTGAAGTTACCATTGCCTCGTGTAAGGACAGAGTCTAAACAGACTGTTGTTAATGACTCAAAATGCTGTGGATGACCTTGGAGTCTTGAATGTCTAACCAAGCTCTAAGAGCTCCACAACACCTGCTTCACCTGCCTTACTGGCCAGTGGAACAAATTGTTCTCATCCACCCATTCTACCAAGGAAGTCTTTATGTGTCTGGGGTGGATACCCCTAACTCACTGTAAGGTTTTGAGACCATTTGGTTACCTTAACTTGCTTTAGCCCCTCTGCCAAAACAGTTTACTGGAGTGTGGCTGCTGTGCAAGCTACAGCTTCTTGGAGCCATAGGTGAGAGTTAGCTGGATTAAGTAGACCCCAAAGATGGAAAGGGCCCGGCAGCCTTTACACTAGAGGTATGAATCTTCCCTGCAATTCCCCTAACTTATACTTTTTAAAATTGATTATCCCCTTCTCATCTTTCTGGGATGAGGTCCTGTTATGCCCTGGTTATTCTGCAAGTAGCATCATTTCCCCCACTGGAGCTAATGGTAACGACTTCACATTTATGAAGTAATTCAAAATTTACAAAGTGATTTGCCCCTACCACCTCCAGGAAAGGCCCCTTAGCATCTAGAGCTACTCTTCTACCTAGTCTTCTTCCCACTGTGACATATTGCTTCCATTCATGACTGTGAATTCAGTATCACTCGGGGATAATACCAAGACAGTCTCTTCCTCTTGAAAGGCTGATGTAAGTAGTCAGAGGGTTGAAACTGTACTTAGACTCTTGCAAGTTGTTTGAAGCTGCTCAACCTCATTGAGCCTCAATTTTCTCATCTGTAAAAATAAGGGAATTAGGCTCAGTACCACCTAAGATCCCATAATCCCATGATGGCTTAAGGAGTTTTAAATACAGCTGGAAAGGGAAGGAAAAAAATGTGCATCAAACAATTAGAGTACAATACAGGGCAATATATAATTAAATACTACTCATATGCTCAGGACATATAAATACTACCTGGAAAGGATAAGGGATCTCCCAGTGTGGGTTTGACTTTTGGTTTTACTTCACTCAGTTGATAGCAAATTTTCTTCTTTTTTTTTAATCTTTTTTTATTATAGTTTTTATTTATAAGATATATGCATGGATAATTTTTCAGCATTGACAATTGCAAAACTTTTTGTTCCAATTTTTCCCCTCCTTCCCCCCACTCCCTCCCCCAGATGGCAGGTAGACCCATACAATTAAATATGTTAAAATATATGTTAAATATATATATCCATACATTTAGTAGCAAATTTTCTGGAGATATGTAGTATTGTTCCCCATAGTTTCAAGCAATAAATGCCTGTTTGTATCCAAAATAATGTTCTGGAGCCATGCCCAGTGACTGACATCCTAAAAAGAAGCCTGAGTACCTTTTTCTGAGCAAACATGATTAAAGAGGTTGGAACAAACATAAAGAGATTACATCAACTCGAATTTTTCAGTAATGGTTGGAAGTGGGGGAGAAATGGGATAGATAGCTGGTGGCACATTGAAATAATGATGAGACTGGAGTAGTCACAGGAATGGGGGACTTTAGAGAAGTCTGAGGGGCTTATGAAGTGCTGGGCATAGACTGAAAGGGAAGAAACCGACTGAATTTGGACCAGAAAAGGACCTGGGGTTGTAAATTTACTGCAAATATGAGTGTGCATGAAAAGCTGAGTAAGTAGGAGAGATAGATCAGTGCTGTCCAGTGAAGTGAAAATGCTAAAAAGGAATCAGTTTGGGCTTCTGGGGAGAAAGTGAAGCACAAGAACAGCACTTTGAAAAAATGGAGAGAGGATACAGAAATCTAAGGTGACAACAACAACAAGGAAAAACATAAGTAATTCTGTGCTTCCTGCTTTTTCAGCCTCCCTTTTCTCCTTTTGTCCTTCATTTTTTCCTTGTTTCTCAGTTTGCTCTTCCCAGTTTCTCAGTTCTTTAATCCCCTTTTCTTCTTCTCTTAACTAGACATAATTTGAACCAAAGTGTAGGTTTTATTATAATTATAATATATATAACATATTATATATATTGCATTTATTGAATAAGCTTGGATATTTCTTTTTTCATACTTTCTAAGGTAATAAATGGAATATATTCCTCTCAAACAAAAGTTCCAAATATAAGAAGAGAATTATCAGTTATAAAATTGATTTATAAATCATAATTTATTTTGCACAGACCTATTATTTTATTGGAATGGCAACTTTCAATAAGGAATCTCCCTGTATCATGGCAAATGAATAGGAGCTCTACAAATTACAGTCTTACCAAATTGTCCAAGGCAGTTAGAGATGATAGTCAATCAGGAACAGAACTTGAGCACAGGTCATCTTAATTCTAAGTCAGTTTTCTATCCACTATCACTCTACCTCTCTAGGTCTCTTAAGAATAGTTTATAATTATAAAGTATATAAGTTATACATCATGAACCTAAATTAGATTTTGGAGGGTTGGTCTTTGTCATTCCTGCTTTTGGAGTTCAAAGAAAGGGGACATAAGCATGGAAGGATCTAAAGAAAGGCCAGATGGTTGCTCTTCTGTTACATAAATGGATTAAACTTTCACTTGACTTTGACCTCCCCTGACTTCATCTGTGTTTCATGAACTGTGTGCAGACATCCAAGTCATATCTGCATACGGAATGATGGGCTGGATGCCCCCAAAGCTGATGGGGAAGATAATGCACCTGAAAGAGCTCTCTCCTCTAAGACAAAATCATTCAGTCTAAAGGGCGTAGGAGGTTCCCAAAGAAGCAGCCAATTTCATAGATGACCTGATTTCTCCTGAGGTTCAAGAATGTCCCTGGCAGGCTAGAAGGTCACGGGAGAGAACCTAATGCCCATATCTGAACATTCAAGAGACTGACATCTCATGCATAACCATTCCAGCAAGAGCACATCAGCCATTGCCTACAGAAAAGCCAAATATTATCAACAGCACTGTTATTCAAATCAGAGATGGAAGAACACATTTTATGAGTGTTCCCTGAAAATTCACGCTGCTATGGAGAATTTGATGAAAATTGAAGAATTGTATAAACTGATACAGAGCAACAGTTAATAGAAACAGGACAATAAACTACCCAGTGACCAAAGTAATGTAAAAGAAAATAGCACAAATACCTTGGAACTTTGATTAATGTTATTAATCAATCTTGACTCCAGAGTACAGATATGGAATGAGATATACTTTGCTGGACATACCCAATGTTTTATTTGGTTTGTTAATGTCACCTATATATCAATAATAATGTTCTCATATTGAGGTCTCACAAAGTTAAGCCACTGTTTTATTTGTTTTGCTTAAATATATTCCTTTATACACAATAGCATTCAATTGTAGGGATTGAAGGATGAAAAGAATTTTAAGAAATAATAGTGCTAAGAGAAAATAATCAATAAGATATTCTTAAAATCACTTAAAAATGTCAATTCAATAACCATCTATTAAGTTTCCATGTTAGGCACTGGGAACTGGGGGGAGTGAAGGAATAGGGAATCAAAGATGGACAAGATTTAATCTCTACTCTCAGGTCTTTTCTTTTTTTTTTCTTTTTTTTTTTAATTAATTTTATAATTATAACATTGTTTTGACAGTACATATGCATAGGTAATTTTTTACAACATTATCCCCTGTACTCCCTTCTGTTCAGAATTTTTCCCCTCTTTCCCTCCACCCCCTCCCCTAGATGGCAGGCATTCCCATACATATTAAATATCTTATCGTATATCCTAGGTACAATATATATGTGCAGAAACGAATTTTGTTGTTGTTGTTGTTGTTGTTGCAAAGGAAGAATTGTATTCGGAAGCTAAAAATAATCTGGGAAGAAAAACAAAACAAAACAAAACAAAACAAAATGCTTACAGTTTACACCCATTTCCCAGTGTTCCTTTTCTGGGTGTAGCTGATTCTGTCCATCATTGATCGATTGGAATTGGATTAGCTCTTCTCTATGTTGAAGATATCCACTTCCATCAGAATACATCCTCATATAGTATTGTTGCTGAAGTGTATAATGATCTCCCGGTTCTGCTCATTTCGCTCAGCATCAGTTGATGTAAGTCTCTCCAAGCCTCTCTGTATTCCTCCTGTTGGTCATTTCTTACAGAGCAATAATATTCCATAACATTCATATACCATAATTTACCCAAGGTATTTTCTATTTATTAGAGAAGAGAGGGCTGTGACACAAATAATTACAATATAGCTGTAACCTTCATAAATTCTGGGGTATTTAGTCCAACTTCTCTATCCTATAGACATACCTCTCCCTCCCTTTAGAGTTCTAGAAGCAGTTTAAGTCTTTATTCCAAGGTGTTCCTACCAATGTTAACAATTAATTTTTCAAATATTTTTCCCTTAATGGAGACTGTAATTTGATTATGATCAACATCTCGCTCCTTACATTTGACACATAGGTTATGATACTCATTTTTACTACCTCATTTCCTCCAACCAAACCATATTGAGGCATTCTGGTAAACTTAGCTCTCTGAGTTAGTCCTACTCTATCCTTGTTTTTATTAGGGATTCTCTCTCAGCAGTCCTTAGCTTGTCCCTGCTAGTTTCTGAGGCAATGACAAAACAGGTGAGCTACTTTTTAAGCAATCGCAATGGAGACATACATCATAGCATCACAGATCTCAGAGTTGAAAGGAACCTAGGAGAAGAAAGGACTTGGAGTATAGATGGTAAGCTCTGTTTAAGTATTTGAAGGATGTCACGTTGGCTCAACAATGCAGAATCAGAAGCAATGAGTTTTGAAGAGAGGTCTTGCCTTTAGGTAAGAAGTATTTTTAGCATTTGCATATGTGTGACTCCCCTTCATTAGAAGTTCTTAAATAAAAGCTGAATAATCCGAACAGGTACATAGAGGGGATTCTCATTGGACTAGATAACTAAGCATAGGATTTATCATTTATTACAGGTAAGTTCCATATGACTAAATTTGGGTCATCATTTTGACTTACTTAAATTAAGGGTCCTAACTTTTGTCAACTACATATTAGCAAAACAAATATGACTTCACTCTTCAAAAATCTTTAAACTAAGTGCTATGGCCTTTTTTTCTTTTCTCACAGAAAAACTAGGTTTTTTTTTTTCATTTCAAAAGCTTTATTGATATCTCTTCTTTTTTTATATGTGTCACTTTTGTTTCTGAATATTTCCCTCTCTTCTTTTCCACATAGAGGATCATCACTTATAATACATATTTTAAAAATATAGAGAGAAAACAGTTCCATAACACTAACAAACACATCATTTAAGTAAGTCTAATGTTCTATACATTGTTCCCCACATCTGTAAAGAAGGGAGGTCTCAATGGCCATTAAAGTTACATAGCCATGTTTCATTTGCTTTTTTGGTCATTTTTATTTTCACTATTGCAGAGTCTGAATATATCATTTTCTTGGTTCTGCCTTTTCTCCTCTGCATCAGTTAAAATGATTTCCCATGATTTGTTGAATTCTTCATATTCACAATTTCTTACAATATGGTAATATTCCATTACATCCATGTATCGTAAATTTATTTAGTTATTCCCCAAAAGATATTCATATGCTTTGTTTCTCATCCTTTACTACTATAAATTACATATAAATATGGATATTTTGATTTCTATGGGATCTTCCAGTCTTTGATCATTTTGGAGCATGCACAAAGCAGTACAGTCTCTGGGTCAGTGTATATTATATTCAGTATCTAAGCATAATCTAAAAAATGTTATTTAAAGCAAAGGTGCTAAACACATGCCAGATGTGCACGGTATTCCACAACTCTTCTGAGTGCTATTCAAACCAGATTACAATATAATTGGAAATATTTAACAAAATAAATAAAAATACAATGTAACACAGATAATATTATATTTTAAACCTAAGTCAAAATGTGGTCCACAAGGATCCTTATGTGTGGTTTAGTGATCTTACCCCAGTGATTTAAAGAATGATTTTAGGCAGGATGTCACCTGGTCTGGGTTGGAAATTCACAGATTTCCCAGGATGCAAGAAGAAGCATTGATTAAAAACTGCATGTTCAATCCAGACTCCTGAAGAGAATTAGAGGTCTCTGCTTTCTCAAAGGAATTAGAATACTGGGGGCGGGGGATAGAGGGAAGGGAATGTCTTTCAGATAAGTAAGTTCTTAAATTCTTGGCTTAATATGTGATAAGGGAGAAAGAGCAATGATTGTCTTGGAGTCAAAAGACTAAGGAAACTTTGATTCATGTTCATATTGCTTATTTATTAGTTATGTCACTTTACCATTCTTGGGATTAATTTCTCTCACCTGTAAAATAGGATGGGGAGAGGACAAAATGGCCTTCATGGTCCCTTGACCATACCATTCTATGATTCTGTGGAATTAAACTTGTTTTTATTCAATTCTTGATGAAGAACACAATCTATAGTTAGCCCTGCTCTATGGGGCAAGCTGGAATGAATTTAAAGTCAAGAGACTTAAGTTTGAATTTGAGTTTTTTTCACTTACTAGGTCTATGACATTGGTTAAGTCCCCAATTTTCTCTATGCCTCAGTTTTCTCAGCTATAAAACAAGAAAAATAGAATCTACATTACCCATATGATCACGGGTAGTGGTTATTTAAGTTGTTCCAAGAATTCTATACAGGAGAATCTATCCAGCATCCCGGGGGCCTTTCTCTAGATCAGAGGTCTCCAAACTTTTTTTTTAATCATATTTCCAATCCAAAATTTTGAATATGCCTCCAAGCTATGAATGTTTATTTGTAAATTATGTCCATGTATTAGTGTACCAGTGTTCATTACACAAGTTACACAGGCATGGAAATGAAAAAAAGATGGAATAAAGATGAAATAATATTTGATCCTGAAGTCAATAGGAATCAGTGGAATTTGCTGAATAGAAGAATGACATGGTCAGACTTGCACTTTAGAAAATCACTTTGGCAGCAGAACAGATTGGAGAAAGATGAAGCCCGGAGACCAATTGGAAGGTTGTTGGAATAGGTGAAAGGTAAAGAGAGCCTGGAAAGAGTTGTTGGCTATGTGAGTGGAGAAAGATTTTGGGATAAATTTGAGAGGAACAGTAATTAAAAGTTCTCTTATCCATAAGGCCATGACTAGAGTTGTAATATTCCTCATTGAAATCAAACTACATGACATCTATAGCCTTCTGTCATCCTAATTTCTCCCCAAAGAAAATTCAGTTATGATTTATAGATAATAAACTCAGATTGACTTCTAGTAGTCATCACATTATTTGTATCTAACCTGTCATGTATGTTTCAAAATATAGAAAATTATTTAAAGATGAAAAGATTTGGTGAAGAGGAGGAGGAGGAAGATACTGATAAGAAGGAATTGGGGAAGAGACAGAGGAGGAAATGGGGAAAGAGGAGGAAAAGAAAGAAAAGGGGAAGAAATAAGAGGAGGAGTACAAGGACAAAAAAAGGAGGGAAAAGATGAAGACTAAGAAAGAGGAAGAAAACCAAGAAGAGAAAAAGAAACAAATAAGAATAAAGAGGAAAAAAAATAAGAAAACTAGGAGGAAAAGAAAAAGACAAAAATAAAGAATATGAACATTAAACAAGAAAAAGATGAAGCAATAATTCTAGATTTCAACCTTGTGCCTGATTCATATAGTACATTGAGTACCTCTTTAATTCCCCCTTTTTGGGGAAATCTAGACACAAGACACAACCTAAGCTCTAAGTAAATTTTCACTAAGATTTGGAATGGTGGGGGGTGGAGTAAAGGGATTAATAAACTAAAGAGTGTGAGAAAAGAAAATCTAACTCTCTCATTAGAGGCCAGGTTTCCCAGGACTGAACCTGCCTAAACTGCATACCTGGATAGAGAAGAGGGAGTGTCCCAACACACCAGTTCCTGTGGACTTCTCCTTAAGGTTAGATAAGAAAAATATGAAAATTGAACTTTTTTTTACACAGGAACTTTATCACAATATAAATTCCTACATGCCATGGAAAGTAGATTTTTTCTGGTAATAAAAATATGCACAATCTGAAATTTGTTTTTTTCTGTCCTTTAAGTTCTGCTTGTTTAAGTTAGCTTACTTACCCTTGGAGCTAGACTTCTTTTGCTCCAATCTCTGAGGTTTGTGTTTCCCTGACCCTAATCTGTTTTGTTTTTGTTTGTTTTTAGTTTTTGTGACCCTTCAATGGATTGCCCACTTAATTCCAATTTATGAGTTAGCTTTGATTTCAAATTCCCAGATTTTGACCATTGGCTTCCAAGTCCTAATGCAGTTCTAACTCTATCCTATCTATACCTCTATAGGTTTAGCCTTGTTCAAATCTTCTAGTTCTGGCTCTTTGTCATTTCCCGCAATCCATGGTCACCCATGACTTGGTATGAAAACACATAGAAATTCCTTTTCTTTCATTCTTGCTTTATGTTTACCTATGAAGTCTAAATTAATGGAATTCTTGAGAATACTTCCCTGAAGCATTTAGATATGGCTTTAAGTAGTTTTTTTTTTTAACTTCTAAATCATTCTTATGCCAGAAAAAATGTAAAGATACCTAGTCAATACTCCATGATGAAATTACTGAATTTGTAGCAACAATCCATACTGCAGATACAAGTTCCTAAAGCAGTAATCAAAATTGAAGAAGGTACTAAGCCAGCTGAGCTCTCCTTTAGTGGTTCAAATGACAGATGCAGAAAGACTAGGGGAAAAGGTGGTAAATACCAGGATATTCTGGATATACTTGACAGACAAACAAAACAATGGTGGGATTTGTTGACATAGAACCACAAATTGTACAGAACCTAAGGACTGCAAAAGGACTCTTATGTCATTAGTGTGTCTTTCATTCAAAAGAAGGTTTAGACCAAAAGTATATGGGAACTATAAGCATGAGAGTCTCATATCTCTTCTAGTGAAGCTGGAGGAATCACTAATAAAAGATAAGATTTTTGTACTTGTAAGTAAATAAGAACCTATTGGAAGAAAGTTCATCTTGTTTCTTTTAAGGGAAATCATGCCTGACTAAGGGAGAAAAACTTATAATAAAGAATTAATATCTTTAATTTAATTAAGCTTTTTGTTGTTTTTAACCTACTGAAATGTAGGAAATATAGCTGAAATTCTAGGAAACATAATAGATAGATTGTCAGCTCTAGAGTCAGGAAGATCTGATTTCAAATCTGGCTTTAGACACTTACTAGCTGTCTGAACCTGGCCAAGTCACTTAACTATTTTGCCTCAGTTTCTTCATCTGTAAAATGAGCTGAAGAAAGAAATGGCAAACCATTCCAGTATCTCTGACAAGAAAACTCAAAAAAAAAAAAAAAAAAAAAAAAAAAAAAGGAATACAAAGTTGGTCACTACTGATTATTATCAAGGAGTTTTTAAAAATTAGATTTAGAATTACTTTAGAAAAAGTAAAGGAAACAGAAAGTAGCTTTCTAGGGAAATATGGACATTTCCCTGGAAGGAAATATGTAAACATTAAAATACCCTGTCCATGATCATTACTAAGATCCATCTTAATTTAAAAGTTTACCAATGACCCGAAATGAGCATGAAATCTCTACATATGCAGATGGCTCCAAGGTATTACAGACAATAAAATGTCAAATCAGTGAGTATAAACTGAATGAGAATAGCATGAACTTAAATGGGCCATTTCAGTCCAACTTTGAAGCTGCCTTGTGGCCTGAATGAAAAAGATTGAAAAAAAAAATAGAAAGAATTGTAAAGAAATTTAAATATCAAATGAAGGAGATTATATTTGATCCAAAAGGTAATAGAGATCCATTAGAATACGTTGAATAGGGGAGATAGGGATATTATTGTCAGATCTGAGCTTTAAAAAATTTTGTTCAACACTCTGAAGGAAGGATTGATATGAGGAAAGATTTGAGGGGAGGGAGTGTGATTAAAAGAATGCTGCAATGGTTCAAGAGGTTATAAGGGCTTGAAGTAGGATAATGGCTGTGTGAAAGAACAGAAAGGAAAATATGCAAGAGGTGTTATGAGTAAAAAGAATACAAGATTTAGTAAGTGATTGGATATATGAGGTGAATGATGGACAACACCGAGATATAAAACCTGGGTCATCAAAAGAGTGGTGCTGTCCTTGACAGTAACAGGAAAGTCCAGAAGTAGATTTGGGGGAAGAGATAATGAATACTGTTTGGATATACTGAGTTTCAGATGCCCATGAGACATTCAATTCAAAATTCTCAACAGATAATTGTTGATACTGACCCAGAAAGAGATTTGGGCTGGTTATACTGATCTGAGAAACATCCACAGAAATGATAATTGAATCAATGGGAAGGGAGGAGATCCAACTGAGTTTCACCAACAGAGAGAATAGAGAGAAAGGAAAAGAAGGCTTAGGAGAAAGCCTTGGGGGAAAATCAAAGTTGTTGAACACGACCCAGATATAGCAAAAGACACAGAGAAGATGTTATACAGTCAAGAAGAAAACCGAGAGATCAGTCAATGATTATACAATTGAGTTCTGTGCCTTAGGAAAGAACCTGAAAGGAGTGGTGTACTTTATAAAATCATGGAATTTCAGAATTTAAAATGGACCTCATGGGTCATCTGATACCACCTGAGTCTGAAGAAAAATGCCTTATGAGGACTTGCCAGGGATGTCATCTGAGGCCTTTTCATAAAGACTTCCAATGAAGAACAACATATTACCACCCAAGGCAAACACTCCATTTGGCAGAAAGTTTTTCCTTATCTTGAGTTAAAATTTGCCACATTGCAACTTCTACCCATTGCTCCCAATTCAGACCCCCGGAAACAAGTGTACTCCTTTTTACAGATGACAAGCTTTCAGTTAATATAGTTAATATTTGAATACAGATATCAAGACTCTCCTAAATCTTCTCCAACCTAAATATCCCAACTTCCTTTTGCTTTATTCTCACATTGGTGGGAATTCAAGACCTTTCAACATTCTGGTTCCTCCTCTGAGTATTATTATTTTTACATATATCAGTACTAATAGATATAGCATCCAAATCTGAACACCACACTCCAGTTGTGGAGAATTGTTCCTCTGCCTTGCTATGGTTCAAAACGGGCATCATGAGAATGTCACTGGAAATCACATAAAACATTATTTTTCACTTATGCCTTATACAGCATATGCCTGTATCTAGAGTTCTGAGTGAAGCTATACTCAGTACAAACACAGTAGAGCTAAAGATGGTTTTAAGGGGAACAACTTGATGAAATTCATGTTGAGTGATGAAAATTCTAATTCACAAAACTTTTCCTTCCTGGAGGTAACATGGAGCCAGTGGAGTTTACTAAGTGGGGAAATGAAAATACCACGTACATTTTCACTGTGTCCCATACTTGGAATCTTTGCCATCTCTGTTTCTTGACTTCTCTGGCTTCCTTCCCTTCACCTAAAACCATTCATTGTGTAAGAAGTTTTCCCTGGTCCACCTTAATGCAGGGAAGGAAAGCGCCTCTGAGATTACTACCTTTTAATTCGGTCCATATCATGTTAATATATAGCTGTTTGCATATTTTCTCCTCCATTAGAATGTGAGCTCCTTTATCAGGGACAATTTTTTTCCCTTTCTTTGTAGACTAAACTATCAAGGCCAGGCATGTAGTAAGTACTTAATAAATTATTATTGACTGACTGACTGACTAGATGAGGTCATTATTGGCTTCTTTACCTTGTTCTTTTTTTAAATTTTATTTAAAGTTTTTAAGTTATATATGCACATTCATTTTTAATATATTTCCATATAAGTTATGTTGGGACGAAAAATCAGAACAAAAGTGAAAAAACACAAAAAGAAAAAAAAAAGAAACAAAAGCAAAAAGTGAAAAGAGTGTGTTTCAATTTGCATTCAGTCTCCATAGTTCTCTCTCTGGATGTGGATGGCATTTTCCATACAATGTTTTTGGGAATTCTTCTGGATTACTGAATTGCTGAAAAGAGCAGTCTATCATAGTTGGTCATCATACAATCGTGTTGTTCCTGTATACAATGTTGTGCTGGTTCTGCTCACTTCACTCATCATCAGTTCATATGTTTTTGTTTTTTTTTTTTTAAATCAGACTGCTCATCATTTCTTATAGAACAATAATATTCCATTATCTTCATATACCACAACTTGTTCAGTCATTCCCCAATTGATGGGCATATACTCATTTCCCAAATCTTTGCTATTGTAAAAAGAGCTTCTGCAAACATTTTTTGCACATGGGTCCTTTCCCCTCTTTTATGATCTCTTTGGGAAACAAACTCCATAATGGTACAGCTGGAAAAAAGGTCTACCCAGTACTTAAACAGAATTCCAAAGGTACCCCTTATAGCTCAAGAAAGTGAACGTTCATTGCTCTATTAAAAAAAAATTTCATTTAAGATGGATCAGAGGAAGTAACTTTTGAATGCAAGGTTGTGGATAGTAGTAGAAAGAGTTCACTTATGGAGCTAGGTAGATCAAGAATTAATGTGTTATAAATCTGCATAAATGCAAAAAGGGGCTGCAAAAAATCACGAATAATTCATCTATGATAGGTATATAATACAAGAAAAATCTACAATTTCATCAGGAGAGGAACTTCCCTCCCTCTCCAACTCATTAATGCAGATCTAAACTGGTCTATGACTTAATAAATAAGTATGACATTGGGCAAATCATCACCTTCTCTCTACTTATTTCCTCATCTGAGAAATAGGGAACAAAGATAAAATCCTCTTCCTACATATTAATTGCACAACAAAGAAGGCTATTATAGGACAAAGAAACAATAGAAAGTCATCTTCAGGACAAAATACACAAAGAAAGGAAGAGTGAGAACATTTGAAAGTAGGATGATAAATTAAAAAAGGATTTGCAGGAGTCATTTATGGATAGCCCAGAGATTAAGGAGAGGAATGTAATGAATGAAATTAAGACACTATGGAAGAATGATGGGATACTTTAGCAAGGACAAAGCCACATGCATGTAATTCTTTGCAAATAGAATGTGTTATTGATGAAGACTTTTACTATGATAGAACTGAATCTTGGCATATAGTGGAAGAAGTAATAGATTTAGTCAGAAGTTTTTTCTTGTTTTTGTTGGTGGTGGTATTAGTTATTCCCGTCTCTTTGTTACCCCACTTGGGGTTTTCTTGGCAAAGACATTAGAGTCTTTGCCATTCCTTCTCCAACTCATTTTATACATGAGGAAATTCAGGCAAACAGGGTTATGTGAATTGTCTGTGGGCATATAACCAGTAAGTTTTTGAGATCAAATTTGAATTCAAGTCTCCTTGAATCCAGGTCTGGGCACTCTATCTACTGTGTCACCCAGCTGTCCCTACCTGTCAGAAGACCTTGGTTCAAAACTGTCTGTTCTTCCTCTATGGCTAAGAGAGAGCCATACCTCTATGGCTAAGCAATTTTCATTTAATTTTTCAAAAATCTGTTTTCTCATCTGTAAAATGAAGATGGCCCTATAGAGGAGAAATAAGAAGTTTTGAAAGATGGACCTTTAAGAGCCATTATAACATCAAATCTACAATGCTTAATAATTCTTACATTGCTTGAGACATAACAATTTAGTGAATTGCCTGGAGTAACAAAGTTCATGAGTGACTGAGGAGGGTCTCTCTTACTACTTGTCCATCGCTTTATGCACTATGCTACGCTCCCTTTGCATAACAGGCTAGAAAGGAAATGAAAGGTGTTCATACTTCAGGGAAAACAACCAGGACCTACCCCAATTTTCCCCTAGTATTCCCTGTCAGAGATATTACATTACTGAGCTAGATGGGCCATAGAACTGCCTTAGAAATGGACTTTTCTTCTTCATGACTGTGGCAGGTTTGGGAGTGTTCAGACTTATAATTTCTTTAGTGAAGGAAGCTCCATTTCCCTGACACAAATATATAACTTAAGAGTCTTGGTGGTGCTTTAGGAATGGAAGAAGGATTTGCTGCCAGAGGAATTACCTGTGAGCTGTGACTACCCAGAAGATTCAATTCAATAAATTATTATTAAGTACCTAATAAGTGACCTCTTAGAAGAGAGATTAGTGAGGTCCTTATTCCTCACAGAAATTATAGAAGATCTGGGAGGGATGCAAAAGATCAACTTGGATCAACTCCAAGGACCAATGAAACAAGGGAACAGGGAAAAGGGATATGAATGTGGTATTACAGTTGAATGGGGACAAAAAAAGTTGAGGTACTTTCTGTGTTCACTGTGATGTTGCAAGAACTTTAGGTTGTCCTCCAATGATTGTTCTTTAGCAATTAGCCAATTTTACTATTCAAGGGCAACCAACTCATTTTCATATCTGTCCAAGTGCTAGAAAGCACACATTATCAAGAAGCCATAATCACAAGGCTTATTTTCAAATCAAGTAATATCAAAGCTCTTGGGGTTTTTTGTTGTTTGGCCAATCTGTGGTTATTTGTGTACTTCCCATGGTCTTTTCCCTCTTTGTTATGACTAATCAACTCTTCCTTCTCCCTCAGCTATCTTTTCAATAATCAAAGCTTGTCCACTTGATTTTCAAAACATCTCTCTCATCCAGTCACATAGTTACTATCTTAGTTCAGGGTCTAATTCTTTCTTCTCTGGAATTATTGCTATTGCTTCTAATTGGTATCTTTCCTTCTGGTCTCTCCCCTCCCTAAACCATCTTCTAAATAGCTATCAAAATGATATTCCTAAAAAAACCCATATCTGATCATGTTACTCCCACCCTCTACATTCAATTCTATTGATTCTCTGTTACTTTTAGTGAAAAAAAAATCATCGGACTTTAATTTAAAACTTTCCACAGACTTGCCTACACCTACCTTTCCAGGTCTGTTTCATATTACATTCTTTCATGAGCTCTATTCTAGTGAAACTGGCTGATTTGCTGTTCCCTGAACACATCAACTCAAATTGGGCCCCTCGTTCTTTAGACAGTTGTCCCTGAGATCTATTCCTTCTTTTAAGCTCCCTACTTTCCTTCAAAGATCAACTCAGGTAGAAAATATGGGAGCTTTTCCTGATGTCCTTCAGTAGTGGGTGCTTTTTCAGAGTTAATTAATTAGCTGATGAAATTAATTTGTTATTACTTTGTATGTATTTTCCATTTATTTATATGCCATAGATAGACTGTAATCTCCTTGAGGGCAGGAGGAGATTGTTTGTCTCGTATTCCTAGCACTTTAGCATATTAGGTACTTAATAATAATTTATTGACTTGAATCTAGATATGACAACGACTAAGCACAGACATGTCTTTTGCTTCAACTGGTCACAAGTGTGTCATTACACTGTTTACAGGCTGCCGGCTTTACAACCATATACATCTTTCACCAGCAAGAGGGAACATGCTAGTTTGTATATTAATTGCTACTTGGAGAAGGTTCTCATATTTGACAGTTCTGTATTATGACTGTAAGAATCATTGCCTACAATGGAAAGAGTAAGATCTAGCCTGGAAATAGAATAATGTTTCTGATTATTTTTTCCCTGTCTTCTGCTACACAAAACTCATGAAATGAGAAGCCAATATTTGGCTAGCATTCTACGGCCCAGGAGACCCTGTTCTCTTCCTTAATGGTGTTTGAAGAGGCCCTCAAGGTGCTATGTATCCCCAAATAGCCTGTCTGCCAGTGATTTGGAAACCCCACAGAGGCTCCTTGCTTCTTCAGTCCTTTGTTAGGAATCCAAATCCCTCCAGGCGGCTGCCAAAGATGAGAGCTCCCTGGCAACGCCCTAGTTTGTGCGCTGTTTAATAGACACTAATACCCCCAGCCAGGGCACTCTGGGCAGATCTCATAATTTTACAGACAAGTTTCAACAATCACATAAATAGATCAGAGTATTTTCCCAAACAATACCTTTGTGGCAGAAAACAGCTAGGGAATGGAATAGGGTGACTATGAGGTGGGCAGGCTCAAGAAGATATGATGAATTGCATGGATTCCTGGATGCTCCTTTATTTGAGTTCTTTGTAATTTTTCTAAGGGTCTTTTAGGGGGGAAGGTGAGAAAGATGGGGTGAGATTGTAAGGATCCAATCTTTATTGAAGATCTTGATCTCAAGGTATTTACACTCTATCATGGGAGACAATATGTATATATATATATATATATATATATATATATATATATATATATATATATATATATATATATTCATGGAGATATAGAGAGGGAGAAAAATTGCCAGAGATGCTTCATGAAGAAAGTAGTGCTGGAGTTGCATCTTAGAAAATGTAAGAGATTCCATGAAACAGAGATAAGAAGGAAATGCATTTTAAGCATGGGGGAAAGACAATGCAATGTTATGGAGACAGTATTACAACAAAGAATCACTTACCCAATAAAATTAAGCATAATATTTCAAGGTGAAAAAATGATCATCCAATGAAATAGAAGAATTTCAAACTTTCATTAGGAAAAGACCAACATTAAACCAAAAAAAAAATTATCTCCAATATCAAGACTCAAGAAAATTATAAGCTGATAAAAAGGAAAAGAAAACATAAGGGATTCAGTAGAGTTAAACTGTTTGCATTTCTACATAGGAGGATGATACTTGTAATTCTTAAAAATTAAGCCACTAATAGTATAGCTAGAGAGAATATAAAAAGACAGAGGATACAAATATAAGGTGAATTTTATAGAATGATATTAAAAATATTCATGGATGAAAAAGAGGAGTACACTAGGTGCAGAAGAAATGGAAAGGTAGAAAATATTTCAGTTCAAGAGATGCAAAAGATCCATTACAGTGAATGGGGAAGATAGATTGGTAAGCAATGGATATCACTTGAAACTTAACTCTTATCAACATTGGTTCAAAAAGAGAATTATATATATATACATAATCAGTTGAGTGCAGATTTCTATCTTGCTCAACAGGGGAGTAAGAGTGGAAGAGATTAAGTAAAGGCAGAGATGGAAAAAAGAGAGAAGGGAAGACTAACATAAAGAAGACAGATCAGGGGAGATAATAGACAGAAGTAAAACTGAGAAGGGAAAGCATGAAAAGAGAAAGAGGAAAAATAGGATAGATGGAAATACACAAGTATGAATTATAACTGTGAAGATAAAGGGGATGAATTCTCCCATAAAATGGAAGCAGATAGTAAGATGGATCAAAAATCAGAGTCCTACAATATATTGTTTACAAGAAACACACTTGAAGCAGAGGCATACACAGAGTAAAGGTAAGGGACTATGTTTCCCCTGAAGTTCAAAAAAAAAAAAAAAAAAGGCAGGGATAGCCATTTTGATCTCAGACAAAGTAAAAGCAAAATGAGATCTAATTAAAAGAGAGAAGGAAGGAAATTAAATTTTTTTAAGGTACCATACACAATGAAGCAATGTCAGTACTAAAGATACATGTACCAAGTGGTATAACACCAAAAGTCTTAAAGGAAAAATTAAGTGAATTACAGGAAGAAAAAGACACCAAAATTCTACTAGTGGAGGACCTCAACTGTCTCTTTTCTGAACTCGATAAATCTAATAAATAAATAAATAAGAAACTATGATAGTAAATAGAATGTTAGAAAAATTTTAATAAAAATGAATGGGAACAGAAAAAATGTATCTCGTCAGTACATGGCATCTACACAAAAATTGACCATGTATTAAGGCATAAAAAAAATTAAAAGCAAATGTAGAAAGACAGAAATATTAAATATATCTTTTCAGATCATAATGCAATAAAAATTATATTTAGCAAAGGGCAGTGGAAAGTTATATTTAAAATTAATTGGAAGTAAATAATTTAATCCTAAATCATGAGTGGGTTAAAGTACAAATCATAGAAATTATTGATAATTTCATTAAAGATAATGACAACAATGAGACAACATATCAAACTAAATGGAATGCAACTAAAGCAGTACTTGGGGAAATTTTGATGTCTTTAAATTTTTATATCAACAAAATGGAAAGAGCCAAGATTAATGACTTGGATATGCTCCTAAAAATAAAAAAAAGAATAAATTAAAAATCCCTAATTGATGCCCAGTTGGAAATCCTGAAAATCAAAAGTGAGAATAATAATATTGAATGAAGAAAGAAAGAGACAAAGAGAGAGAAAGGTAGGGAGGAAGAGAAGGAGGGAAAAAGTAAGGAAGGAAGGAATGAAAAAAAGATTATCTAATTTATTATATATTTATTTAGATAAAAATTACTATCTAAAAAGATACTGAAAAAACATTTGACAAAATACAGCAATTCTTATTAAAAACAATAGAGAACATAGAAATAAAGGTAGTGTTCCTTAAAATGGTAAGCAATATCTATCAAAAATCATCATCAAACATTATCTACAATGAGAATAAGTTAGAAGTCTTCTCAATAAGATCGGGAGTCAAGTAAGGATGCTCATTGTCATCCCTCTTATTCAATATAATGCTAAAAATGTTAGCTATAGCAACATGAGAAGGAAAAGAATCAAAGCAATTAGAATAGGTAATAGGAAACAAAATTTCCACACTATGCAGATGACGTGATAGTATGCTTTTAAAAAATCAACTAAAAAACTACTTAAAATAACAACTTTAGCAAAGTTACAGGATATAAAAAACCCACATAAATCATTAGCATCTCCTTTATATGAGCAACAAAGACCAGCAGTAAGAGATATGAAGAGAAATTCCATTACAGCAACTATAAAAACATAAGATACTTAAGAGTCTACCTGCCAAAACAAACTCAAGAAATATATGAACACAATTACAAAACACTTTTCACACAAATAAAGTCAGATCTCATCATTAGAAAAATATCACTTGTTCATTAGTAGACTGAACCAATATAATAAAAATGACAATTCTGTCTAAATTAATTTATTTATTCAGTGGCATGCCCAATCAAACTACCAAAAAAGTTATTTGATAGCATTAAAAACATAACAAGAAAATTCATCTGAAAGAACAAAAGGTCAAGAATATCAAGAGTAATGATGAAAAAAAACCACAAAGGAAGAGGCCTAGCAATACCAGATCTCAAAATATATTATAAAGTAGTAATCATCAAAAACTATCTGGTGATGGATAAGAAATAATCAATGATGATAGTAACTTAGTGTTTAATTAACCCAAAGACCTTAGCTTTAAGACCTTAGCCTTTGGGATAAGAACTCAGTTGTTGACAAAAAACTGTTGGGAAAATTGGAAAATAATAGGACACAAATTAGGATAGACCAACGTCTCATACTGAATACGAAGTCAAAGTCAAAATAGGTACATAGTACATGAAGGGTAACACCATAAATAAACAAGGAAGAATTTACCTGTCAGATCTATTGGGAAAGGGAAGAATTCATGATCAAATAAGAGATAGCATTACAAAATGAAAAATAGATAATTTTGATTACATTAAATTAAAAAGCTTTTGTAGAAACAAAACCAATCCAATCAAGATTAGAACAAAAGCTGAAAGCTGAGAAACAATTGTTAGTGTCTCTGATAAATCCCTCATTTCTCAAATATAAAGAGAACTGAGTCAAATTTATAAGAACACAAGGTATTCCCTAAATGATAAAAAGTCAAAAAATATGAACAACTCGTTTTCAGATGAAAAAATCAAAGCTGTCTATAGGCATATAAAGACTTGCACTACATCACTATTGATAAGAAAAATGCAAGTTAAAAGAATTCTGAGATACCATCTCACACTTACCATATTGGTTAATAAGACAAAAAAATGAAAAAATGTTGGGGGGATATGGGAAAATTGAGACACTTAAAGTGTTGGTGAGGTTGTCAACTTATTTAACCATTCTGGAAAGCAATTTGGAACTATGCCCAAAAGACAACCAAATTGGGCATACCCTTTGATTCAACAATATTACTATTAGGTCTATAATCCCGAAAGGGATCATTAAAAAGGGGAAAAGACCTACATGTGCAAAATTATTTGTACCATCCCTTTGTGGTGGCAAAATATGGGAAATTTGGGGGAATGTCCATTAATTAGGGAATAGCTAAACAAGTTTTGGTATATACATGTAATAGAATACTATTGTGCAATAAGAAATAAACAAGCATATTTCAGAAAAAAAACTAGGAAGACTTGGATAAACTGATGCAAAATGAAATGAATAGAAACAAGAAAACATTATACACAATATCAGCAACACTGTGTAACTCATCTCTTTTCAGGAATACAATGATCCAAGACAAATTCAAAGGACTCACAAAAAAATTCCATCTACATCCAGATAAAGAACTGATGAATTCTCAAGGCAGTTCAAAGCATTTTTTTTCACTTTCTTAACTTTTTTCATGTATTTTTCTTTTGATCTGTTTCTTCTCTCATCTTGTTAATTGATTTTTTAAAAATTAATATTAGTGTATTACATTTCTCCTTATTTGACTTAGCTCAACTTTCAAAACAATCGAAATAATTTTTTTGGATTTTGATTCTGTCATTCAACAGGCTAGTTATCCCCTTAAGCTTTGTTTCACTACAGATTTGATAAACATGTGATTTTAAATCTATGTCTTCATCCAAGTCATTGATAAAAAAAATTAGAGATCATAGTCAAGCACAGACACTTGAGGCACCTCCAATTGAGACCTTCTATAAGTCCTCATTGGATCCAGCTATTCAACCAGTTCAATATCCACTTAAATGGATCATCTTCTAGCTTATATCTCTCCCTCTTGTCCACAAAAATAGAATGAAAGTCTTTTTTTCCTCTCTAGGAATGGGTAGAAACAAAGGAAGATGGGTTTTACAGAATATGACCAGAAGAGCTTGGTGATTCATTGGACACGGCTATTTTGACTTACCCCATTGAGCGAAGTGGGGAATTCTCACCAACTGGATAGTTCCATGCTGCTTTGTATAATTTTAGTAATGTGGACACATCTTGTAATTGGAACATCAGTTTCTCCCTTATCCTTTTTATTTGGTCTTTTGTTAATCCAGTACTGGGTCTTCCCAATCCAGCAGACATTTCACAGCAGTGTGCTGCTCAGTCACTTAGCCAAAATCCTCTCAGCTGACCTTAGGAAAACCTCTGGACCAATGTAATCTAGAATGTGATCTAGATGATACCACATACCCCATAATTCCATCTGGGACCATGCCAGGGTCTCTATTTGATAAAGATAACACATATTCTAGATCTATATTTGATACAGAATTTTATCTTCAGTGGGTCTCCTCTTGACTCCTGAGACCTTTTTAATTCAGTTTTAATTCATTGTTCTCTCAGATGCCCAATGGTCATGGGGAACTCTAGAATCAGTAAAGCAAAGCACTTCCTGTTAGTGTGTACTGGTAAGCAAGGGGTTTCTTTGTAAAGGATGCCAGAGAGCACAATGGAAAATGCCTTAGTAGCCCCAATCTATTTAACTTTGGACAACCCACTTACTCTGTCAGCTTTTTTTTTATCATCCATAAAATTGGAATGATAGATAGCACGTAATCTTCGCATAGCTATTGTTGAGATTAAATAGATTTGGAAATACCTGAAAACTAATGCCAAAAAGATATAAGGGATGGTAACACCAAAAGAAGGGGGGAAAGCACAGGAATCAATCAAACAAACAAACTGCACTTGTTAAATTTGTTATGTTCCAGGCACTATGTTAGGCACTGGGGAGACAACAATAAAAATAAAATGCTTCCTCCTCTCATGCATTCTATCAGAAGGCTTAGAATCAAATTCAGACACTTACCACCTACCTTGTTAAGTTATTTAACTCTCAATCTCAGTTTCCTCATCTGTAAAATGAAAAATAGTTCCTACCCAGGATTGCTATTAAAGCTAAATGAAGTAATGTATGTAAAAGCATTCTGTAAGCCTTGAAGTAGCTATATAAATGGGAACTATTATCATTATCGTCATCACTATCATCATTTATCATGGCCCTAATTGTTTAGGCTACCTCACCGGACATGTTGTCTCTATCTTTCTTATAAGCTTCTTGAATGAAAAGACTATATAAAAAGAGCCTCTAGTTTGGGTTTCCTTTGTTTGCTGTTTTCATCTATCACTACCAGTGGATTAAAGACCCTCTTCTTTCTACACTGTCTTTAGGAAGAAAGGAAAGCTCCTGAATTCCCCTTACCTCTCTCTTTCCCTCCCCTTCTTAGTACTTGATTTCTTTCTTTCACACTCCTCTCTTTCCATCTGTCCTCAGCCCCAACTTGTCTGCTCCCCTTGTTTTGCTTCCTATCACTCACTTCATTTATAAATATCAACCACAGAATCCTTGAGTTAGGAGAGATAGCAGAATCCACTTAGTCCAACCCATACTCCAAATCACCTTTCCTCTCTCCATCTCCAACAAGGAGTCACACAATTTCTGCTTGAAGACTTCCATTTATGGGAGAACTCACTACTTCATTCTGATCTTTGAAAGCCCTACTTGTTAGCAGACTTCCTTCTTTTGAGCCAAAATCTGCCTCAGTAACTTCCACCCATTAGTCCTAGAACTGCCAAGCAAAACAAGGTTGAATCCTCTTTCACACGAGAATCTTTCAAATATTTTGAGAGCACTATCATTTCCCTACAAAATATTTTCTTGCCGAGATTAAACATTCCTAGTTCCTTCAACCCATCCTCACATGGCATGGATTCAAATCCAATAATCACCTTGGTCCAACCCTTTCTACCAACTGTACCCCTACACACACACATCAGTTTGCCAATGCCTAACTGTGAATACACACTCAGGGTGTGGAGGGGGCTGATTTAAAAAAAAAAAAAAACACAAAAATCCCTCCCTTGCTCTGGTCACCATAACTCTTTGTGTAGCTTAAGGACCCAACTACCTTTTTCATTACTGTGTCAGTCACACTGTTGACTCACATTGACATTGCAATCCACTAAAATTCCCCACTTTTTATTAGCACGAGCTATTAAATCTAATCACATTTTTCATTTGAGCTTATTTTCAGAATTATGTGTTGTGTAATTTGATTATCTTTAGTCTTCCATTCCATTCAGCATCTCCATGAATTTCAATTCCATCATCCCTTCTTGATTTTGTCGCTTCCAGCTTTCTATCATATTCAATTTGATAAACATGACAACTATATTTTCTTTGGGGGAAAAAATGTTGCCTACTAAAGAATCAAGGACAAAATACTGGAGTTTTGGGGGAGAAGCAACCTCACTGAAAATCTGTTTATGTTGATGTCCAAATCACTAAACATCATTCTTCAGTTCATTTGTTCAACCAATTCTGAATCTACCTAACAGGTACTTTGATTCAGCCCATACCTGGACAGGAAACATCCTGTCCATATGAAAGACTGGAAAATGCTCTGTTTCTATCCAGTTAAACAATGTTCATTGAATTCTTCTTGTCTAGAAACTCTATCAAAAAAGGAAACTAAGATTAGTTTGTCACAACTTGTTCTTACAGAGCTCTTATTCTCTTCCTAGGTTCTTTCCAACTGTCTCTTTAATGATACGGTCTAGGATTTTATTGTAAATAAGTCTAGCTTATTATCCTATAGCTAAAAGTATATACCTTCTTTCCCTCTTCTGAAAATCATGCTAACATTTGCCTATCCCCAAACCAAGGCACCATTCACCTTGTCTATGAGGTTTTTTTAAATTATACAATACCTTAGCAACCAAATCCACAAATTTTTTCAACACTTCTAGGAGTACAGTTCATCCAGGTATGTACTTACTGAGGGTGAAACCATTTCTTCCCATCTCCTTATTTATTTTGGGTTTCACTTCCTTTATTCTAACTTCTCCACTAACCATTATCTTAAATATACACAAGATTTGTCCACAGCAAAAATTACATAGAATTTATGAGGAAGTTATTCGTTACATAATTTTTTCCATTATTTTTGTAATCCCCAGCAGTCCCTTAGAGAATGATCTCACTAAAACTGAGTCAGTAGTTTTGGAGATCTCTTACATAGAATAGGTGTGGAAATTATTTAGAGAATGGACTTGATGTTCTTGAGAATGATGAGTTTTGCTTCTTGCAGCTTAGTACAGTCTTCACCATGTTGTAGGCGTTCAATAGATGCTTGTTGATTGAGAAGGAAAGTAGTAATATGTGCTGTGACTGCTGCTCTATATCAAAGTAATAGAAGAGTTGGGATTACTAGGTGTTGTCATTGATGAGAAATCTTACTATTTTCAGGAGGAAAATACGAGAATTTTAAAGTAGCCGTGCTCCTGTTACCCAGGATCCCAATACCTTTTTCTATTTCAAATACCCTCAAATGTAATCTTTCTGCAACTGGCATTAATTCAGGATCCATAGCAAAGAGTTAGCTAACCAAAAAAAAATTAAGATTCCTTTTAAAAAATCCATGAAAGATTTTTTGATTTTTCCTGTTTCTCTAAAAATGTTGAAAAAGTTAATTAGACAATCTATCCTGCTTTCTTAACCTAGACTTTAAATGCAGGAGAGGTCAGAGATTTTGTAATCTCAGAATCACAGATCTGAAGTTAGAAGGAACCCAAAGGCCATCTAGTCGAATCTCCCTGTTGTATATGAGGAAAATAAACTTGAGGAAAGTTTAGCCAAAGTCACAATGTTTGTTATCAGAGACAGAATCTGAAACCATGTCTTCTGAATGCAGAGCCAATACTCTTTCTACTGTAGATTTCAGATGGGGACCAAGTGTTGCCAAACAAGGTAGTGCTTCCAAGAGACCCACCTGCCCATGCTGTATAGTTTCATTTTAGAATAAAAGCAAGCTTCAATTTACTCAAAATTGCTAGATGACACCCTCCTGTCTGGTGGGAGAACTCAAGGACCCTCCATCACCCTGGAAGCAGACATCAACTATTTAAACGTTTATTTAAATTTATTTAAAAGTTTAACAATCTTGCTTGCTTTTTGTTTTTTTTTCTCATTTTTTTTCCTTTTTGATCTGGTTTATCTTCTGCAGCATGATAAATGTGGAAATATGTAAAGAAGAATTGCACATGTTTAACATATATTGGATTACTTGCTATCTAATGGAGGGGTGAAGGGAAGGGAGAAAATTTTGGAACACAAGGCTATGTAAGGATGAGTGTTGAAAACTATCTTTGCATATATTATGAAAATAAAAAGCTATTATTAAAAAAACAAAAGTTTAACAATCAAGTTTAATCAACTCAAAATCTGAAATAATTTCCAACTGGGCAGCTAGTACTTCCTGAACATTCACTCCTGGGGTTCTGCCTGAAGTGAACTCTCTATCCATTTCAATGTGTTCCAGGATTCATTTGATATGGACATATGACACCCATCAGGGGACAGGCATCATAACTAATATACAATTGTTGGACAGGTGAAAATGGGGCATTTTGGTAGAGGAAAACTGATTCTTGTCTTTTAGCTCCCCTGCCCATCTGGCTGTATTTAAAGACAAGAATATCCTGACATATGGTCTCTAGCTGGAGAGGGGGGAAAGAGATTATAAAATAGACCCAATGAATCCTTGCTGCAGTCTAGTTTTGTTGACCAGCACAATACAGTCTGTGATGAGGATTATTCTTAAATTGCTTTTTAAAAAAAATCCACCAGGAGTCAAGGTCTTTGAGTTTTGGTCCAGCTCTGCTGCTGATTCATTATCCTCCCTCTACCACTGTCTGACAAGACTTCCTTCCTTGGACCAGAAGTCAGGGATAATGACATGCATTTGCCTTGCAGCCATGTGGCAAATATTAATTAATGTTTATACAAGGATTAGAGATTTACAGACAAAAAGGTAGTGTTCTAGGCTAGGGTAAGGGATTATTACTTTATTATTGCAATTTCCGTGATGAACCAGATTCAGAATAAGGTTTAGCATGGCATGTGAGTAGGGTACTGGTCTTGGAGTTAGAAAAACCTAAGTTCAAATCCTGAATCAAATACTTATTAGCTATGTGAGCTTGGATAAGTCATTTAACCTTTTATTTCAGTTTCTTTATTTGTAAATAAAGGAATTTGGGCTCAATGGACTCCAAGGTGTTCTCCAGCCCTAAAAATATAACTATGTTATATTTTATATTTTTATATATTTTATGTTATATTTATTATATATTTTGTTATACATATTATATATTTCTATATTTTATTATATATTTAATATGTTATATTTATATATTATATATGTATATATATACATATATATGTGTATGTATATATATATATATATACATATATATATATATATATATATACATATATATATGTGTATGTATATATATATATATATATATATATAAAATCTATGTTCCCAGATGGACCCACTTGGTATAAGTGGAGAGAGTCAAATTAGGAAGCCTGGATTTTCTTTCCAACTCTGTCACTCATTAGTAATATGACTTAGATCAAGTTACTCAACCACCTGGATCCAATATCTTCCCCAAATTGGAACAACACGGAGATGATATCTATCCTGTATATCCCACGGTGTCATAATAAAAATTAATCAAAACAACGAATATGGAAATGCTTTAAAAATTGTAAAGTACAACAATAATCCCTTAAGGGATTATAATTGTTATTATTTAAAATCTTAATGCCAAATAAATTTCCTTTTTTTTTTTCTCTCCAGGAGACAAATTAAGGAAAGTGTAATTAACCTTAAAAGAAACAGGATAATCTCTTGGTGACATGGTGGTTTCATCAGTATGGCATTACTGATTATATTGTGTGCTCTTGTTAGAAAAGGCTCTTGGAAATAAGGTAGCTCAGGAACTTTCTGACCTCATTAACCATTCAGCTTTCTCTGATAAAAGTTCCATTTCAAAAATATATGGAATGGATTCAAACTGATAAGAATAGAGTCCTTCCCCAATTGTATGGAAAGGATCTGAACAGGTTTCTTTCTAAAGAAGAAATCTAAGCAGTTAATAACCATATGTAAAAATGCTCCAAATCATTGTGCTACCTGGGATTTCACACCAAATGTTTTGTGCTTAGCAGAGGGATGGTTCTATAGAGGTGGAAAGAAGAATTACTTACTAAAAAGTAATAGAGCATCTACCTTACGTTCCTTCATTTGGCCAACAAGTTACACTAATATATTCTTGGTGGAGGTGTGCATAGGGAAGCAATTTGGTCACTAAAATGCTTACCTTTTGATTCAGTAATACTACTATTAGTCTATTTTTCAAAAAGATCAAGGGAATAATATTTAAAGTAGTTTTTTGAGATGGCAAAAAACTGAAAATCAAACTGGACATCATTTGGGGAAATGGCTGAATAAATTGTAGTATGTGAATGAAATATTCTACCTTAGGAAAGAATGAAAAGAACTGTCTTATGAAGTCAATGAGAATGTGTAGAAAGAGAAGAAGAGTTGGGGTTAAACAGAGCTTTAGACAAAGAAGGTGGGACAGTGGCTAAGAAAATGATGTCACACCTGAAGTATGGAGGACCTGAGTTCAAATCTATCCTCACTTAACACTTTCTGGCTGTGTGACCCTGGGCAAGTCATTTAACCCTAATTGCCTCAGCCAAAAAAAGAAGAGAAAGAAGAGGAAAGAGGAAGGAAAGAAAAGAGGAAAGGAAAGGAAAGGAAAGGAAAGGAAAGGAAAAGGAAAGGAAAGGAAAGGAAAGGAAAGGAAAGGAAAGGAAAGGAAAGGAAAGGAAAGGAAAGGAATGGAAAGGAACGGAAATGGAAGGAAAGGAAAGGAAAGGAAAGGAAAGGAAAGGAAAGACAGGAAAGGAAAGGAAAGGAAAGGAAAGGAAGAGGAAAGGAAAGGAAAGGCAAGGAAAGAAAGGAAAGGAAAGGAAAAGGAAAGGAAAGGAAAGGAAAGGAAAGGAAAGGAAAGGAAAGGACAGGAAAAAGGAAAGGAAAAAGGAAGGAAAGGAAAGGAAAAGGAAAGGAAAGGAAAAAAATGATATCACAATCCAGTTCCACACTAGAACAATCCCATTGGAGTCCTCTGTGTTTCCCAAAACTAGTTCTCTTTGTCCTTTGGACTTTTGTGCTTTATTTAAAAGACACAGAACTAAGGAAGCAAAAGAAGAAATGTAAACATCAGGCAGAAGTATCGAGAAGAGCTGCTTTTTGGGACAGTGTAGATTCCTAACAGTCATGGGCTGCATTAAACTCACACCAGAAGCAGCATGATCAACAAATGGTCAAAGTTGGGAATATGGACAATCTTTTACTGAGGAGGTCAGTCTAATGAGGTGCAAAAGGGACTCATAATATCAGGGGTTTTGAGGCTCCAGCTCAACTCCTTGACAGTGAATTAGTGTGTGATTTCCTATTTAACAATGAAGGGGGTATGACCTGGGTAAATATGGAAATTTTAGCTGTCATTGTGCTACTCAGAGCAGAGACAATAACTGCCATAACTGTCATCCTAGGTCTCCCCTACCATAATTAGTTAGTGCCTCACCTGGGTGACTCTATTCGGCTAAGACAACTGCAATCATGCTTTACTTTACATCTCAACTATTATCTCACCCAGCTTTTTTGCTGCCATGTATCTCTAGCCATCACTTTCCAGTTTTCATACCATAATCTAATCAATATTGCCAGGGCTATTAAAAAAGGGCTATTCTACTACTTCCTAGTGACTTTGCTCGCCATCCCTGTAACTTTCCAAATCTACCTACTTCTTCCAGACTTTTTCAAATTATTTTATTTTTATTAGAATGTAAAGTCCTTTAGGAAGGAACCATTTTATTTCCTGTTTCTATTACTAGTACCTAGCAGTGTTTGGCATATGGAAAAAAACACTTAATAAATGTTTTTTTTTTCTTTCTTTCATCCATTCCTTATGACAGCCAGGCAGGCAACCACTGAAGTTTAATCATTATGACTGGGATCCTGGGTAAGGAGGATTGGCAGGGACTACTCCCTGAAGCTGCCCTGATTAGGGTGGGTGGGCTGCACAAGGGAAGAACAGCTGGCAATTTCAGAACACAAACTAGATCCTGGCTGACAGGACTGAGGACAGAAATGCTAAACCTGAAGAGTGATGAAGCATGAAGTTAAGGATGGGCCCCAATAGAACAACTGGAATTGTTTCCAGATGAACTAATGCTAATGGAGTTAGACTGTAACTCAAAGCTTCTTTCAGGGGTTCCAACCTGTACTTAGTATGTTAGGTTCACAGAATCACAAAATCTTTGAGCAGCCATCTAATCTAATCCTTTTCTGAACAAGAATATCCTCAGTGACATTTAATCAATCAGCAGACACTTATTAAATGACTACTATGTGGCAGTCCTTGCCCTCAAGGAACTTACAATCTATTCCTGACAGCTGTTCCATCAAGTTTTGGCTTAAGCATCCCCTTAAACTTGGCTTAAACATCTATCAAGGCTAAATTTTCTTCGTTTGAAGCTTCTTCCCAGTGCTCCTCTCATTTTTCCCTCTAAAACCAAGCAAAAAAAAATCTATTTTCTTTTCCATGTGACAGCCCTTCAGGTACTCAAAGAAAACTATCATCTTACCCTAAATCTTTCCTTCTCACAGCTAAACATTCCCATTTTATCAAGTGATCTTCATATGGCAAGAACTTGAGATGATTGTCTTCCTCTGGACACTCTAGCTTTCCAATGGCTTTTTAGAATGGGGAGCACACAACAATGTACGTTACTATGACCTCCCCATTCTTTTTTTATATAGCCAAAGTTGACACTACCTTTCGTGGCAAAGTTAGTAAATAGTGAAACCAGGTCTTTTGACATCTGATCTGAAGAACCAACTGTCAGAATGGACTTTATTTTCTGAGGTAAAATTGGTCTTTTTTTTTTAATCCATATCCTATGTATATGTATCTAGAGGCAAGATGGTAGAGGTTGATTTTCCATGTTCTGAAGGGCTTTAATACTGATCAATTCTTTCTCTAGACCAAGGCAAAAAATACCAAAAAATTGAGACATTGGACAGCTGACTTGACTCTGACAGTTCCTAAGATAAATTTGATTCATTTCCACCTCTGCATCTCTGCTTACACATGTTGTTGCTTCAGGCTTGAAAGCCTTTCCTTCTCTTTTCCCCCATCTAAAACCTTTACCCTCAGCCACAAATATGTCCTGATTTCTGCGGTCCACACTGATGTTTCCTTTCTTGAGCATCCTGTAGCCCTCATTCAGTATCTACATCCCATCTAGTGTCATTCTCTAATTACTTACAGAGCTGACATTTACACAGTGCTTTAGGGTTTGCAAAGTGCTTTATGAGCATGATCTCATTTGATCTCCACAACAACCTTATGAGAAGTCTATAAAATTTTTATGGTACTTTATAACCTATGAAGCACTCACACAGACATCATCTCATTGTACCCTCCCAACAAACTCTAAGAAGCAGGTACTATGGGTATCATTGTTCTCATTCTGCAGGTAAGGAACTGGAGGTTCAGAGACATTCATCTGTTTGGAGTTATTTTTTGTGTGCTATTCTCATCTTCCCTCCCCTGCATCTCAAGAGTTAAACTCTTCAAGGGCAGAGTCCTCTCACACTCTTCATTTGCTTCTTCCACAGTGTCATGCTTCCTCATAGAATGAGCTCAATAGTTCCATATCCATCTGTCTGAATCCCAGCTCTGTTTTCCTTTCTTTGCTAAGAGAGCAGAAATTGATTCCATGAAAAGCCATGATTGGAGAATTCCTGGAATATTACTATTTCTTGAAATAGTCAACAGTTATTCATTCAAAGGTAGAAAGGGAACCATGGGCATAGAAGGTCATAGTCAGTGTTCCTGAGATGAAAAGGGAGGAAACTGTGATGAACACTAAATGTAGAGAAGAATCTGTGTTTGTAATCTTAACTGATGTTTTCCTTTAAATTCCCAGTGCTTAAAGCAATCCTTCACACAGAGTAAGCATTTGATTAATGCTTGTTATTTGATAAATTAAAGTTGCATATTAACCTCTCAGAAGGAAGAACCTTTATTGCTTTGGAACAGAAGTACCATTCATTCTTCCTGCTTTCATTTCTATAGAGGTTGGGGAAATAGAAGGATTTGGGAAAGTATATTCTTTGATTTAAGAAGAGATGGAAGCTAATGAGGCCACTGAAATCCCAAATCACTATTGTTCATTTATTCTCAAGGAGAATAAGGAGTAATTCACATGGTACTAATATGTAATTAGTAGGTAGAAAGGAGATTAATTATGTAGAATTTTGTTCAACCAAATTGTACCTCTGTGACTTGAACAACTCTTATATTGTGCTCTGTTGTCAAAGAGAAAATAATCAACCTTTCTATTTTCCAGGTGAATAAATATCACCTCATATCTCTAAACAGAAACTGTTAAATGGATGATTCTTGAGCTTGAAAATGACTTGAAATGTATAATTCCATGCCAATGTTGCCTTGTGATGCTAAGCAAGCATTGCCAAGAGAAAAAACTACTGAAGGATCTGGAGCAAGAAACTGAGCTCTTGAGTTGGAAAATAAATAAATGTTCTATCTCTTTCTCTGAAAGAAAGAAAGAAAGAAAGAAAGAAAGAAAGAAAGAAAGAAAGAAAGAAAGAAAGAAAGAAAGAAAGAAAGAAAGAAAGAAAGAAAGAAAGAAAGAAAGAAAGAAAGAAAGAAAGAAAGAAAGAAAGAAAAAGAAAGAAAGAAAGAAAGGAAGGAAGGAAGGAAGGAAGGAAGGAAGGAAGGAAGGAAGGAAGGAAGGAAGGAAGGAAGGAAGGAAGGAAGGAAGGAAGGAAGGAAGATCTCTTTAATTAGAGACTTTTAAATTAACATTAGAAAAAACACAATTTTTTCATTATTAAAAAATCTAGGGAAAAACAAAACTCATAATAAATTTGCTCAATGAAACAAAATAAATGCCTATATCAGCCATGTTGGGAAAAAAAATTTGTGTTTCATTTTCCATCTCGTCTCTATCCTCTCTTTCAGGGTATAGGTAACATGGTTTGTCATTGGTTCTCTGATACTAAGATTAGTCATTACATTCCTAAGTCTCTCAAATTTCTTGACTTTGCAAATTGTTCTCCTGGTTCTGTTGACTTCACTCTATACCAGTTCATACAAGTCTTCCTAGGTTTCTCTAAAGCAATCCCGTTCATCATTTTTACATGCAATTATATTCTGTTTCATTCATATGCCATAATTTCTTCAACTATTCCTCAATTGACCAGTACCCCCTTAATTTCCAATTCTTTGATACTTCATAAAGAGTTACTATAAAGGCAGCCTAGATTGCACAGTAGATAGAGAACCCACCCTGAAGTCAGGAGGACCTGAATTCAAACTTGGCCTTAGATACTTAACATGTCTTAGTTGTGTGACCCTGAGCAAGTCACTTAACTCCAATTGCCTCAGGAAAAAAAAAAGAGTGGTTATAAAAACTTTTGTCTCTTTGGGGGAATAGTGGTATCACTTGGTCAAAAGACATACAGAGGACAGTGAGTTTGTGGACATGATAATTTAATTGGATTGGGAATATAATAGTTCCCTTCAATCACAGGTTTCCTGAAAATCACCTCATTTTTACTTTAAATCACACTTTAGATCAGCATCCACTTAAAACCATAGCTCTCAAGCTCTCACTTTCTTTTTACCAGACTTTGTATACCATAGTGTAACAGAGAACACATATAGGAAAAATGTAAACAGGGAAATCTTGTGGGCAGGATACATGTTTAAGGAATAAATATGGAGCTAGGAAGCATGCATGTTAAAGGGCAACTCATACTCCATTTCTCTACATCTTTCTGCTTCTGTTACTGTTACTTATTGCCCCAGAGAGTTGCTAGTATAGTCTACTGTTCTGGTGAGATTTTTTTCCCTCCACTGCAACATACTGCTATTCTTTCTTAAGTTCTTTCCATTTTTCTGCTATCTGCTCTTGTGTAAGTAGAGCTGTTCTTTACTGCTTCCATCTGCTGTTTTTTCATCGAATTTTAGCTGCCATAAATTCTTTCTTCTTGGGGATGGGTTTGCCAACTCTTTTAGTTCATGGTCCCAGGGGCTATCTCAGCATATTTGAGATTCTGTAACAGAGCCATAGTCAGATAGAGAAAATATTAGGGATTAAGTTGGACTTTTTAGCTGCTTTTTCCAAAGCCTCAAATCTGATTTTTTTTATTAACTTTGAGTTAAAGACAATTCCTTTTGATTCCTTTAAATTTTCATTATATCTCCTGACCATTCAATATCAATAACACCTATTGAACTTCATTTGAGGGACTTAGTGGAATAGGTGTTTTTTTTTCCTGGCTTCCTGAAATGACAGACATTCAATAACTATATGTAAATGATTAACTTATTGATAGAATCCACTGTGGTACAGTGTAGTTTTGTATCTATATAATTGGGGAAAAAAACCCTTAAAATTTCTTTAAGCAGATATTTACTCCATTTTCTCAGATTTTATATTATATTTATATATATATGCATAAATGTATTATTATACAATTTCTTTCAATAAGAACCTATCATGTCAAAATAAATCTCATCAATATGCTTTTATTTTCTTAGTGAAGCAGACTGTCCGGACTAGTAATAGGAAGAACTATAGAATCACAGATTTAGTGTCAGAAGGGATTTTAGCTGCCATTCAGTCTAACAAAAGCACATAAAGGTTAAGTGTCTAAAATTACATAGGTAAGGGAAGAAAGAATCAGTCAATAAATATGAGTGGGTCTTTGCCATCGAGCCAGATGTATGGCTTTCCTGGGAATCTCAGAGGCCTTAGATGTTGGTAATCTAATTCAGTTCCCTGTCCTAGCTGTCCCAAGGTATTTTTCTCTGATCCTGATTTTGCCCTTATTCACATGATTCTGATCACTTATAAACCCTTCCTTGGCTTTGGTATCTATCTTTTGAATCCTGATGTCATCTAAATAGGGATAACTTTTCCTGAAAAAAAAAAAAAAAAAGACCCATTGTTTTTCCTGAAAGTCCAGGAGAGGTTGTCAGTTCCTTATAGCCCTTTAAGGTTCTGAAGCACATTATAATTTACAAAATACTCTCATTTATATCATCTCACTTTATCCTTCTAACAATTCTGTGAACATGGCCATGTCATCAATCCCATTTTAGAGGTGAGGAAATAAATGCCCAAAGAGGGTAGTTGAATTGCCCAGGTTCACACAATTAATGAAGAGAAGAGCCAGGTCTCTTGATTCTCAGGACAAAGCGCTCTCCTGTTTATCACTCTATTTCTAGTATTTATTTTTTTATCTGAATGTAACCTGGGTTTTGAAGCCTGAGGGATTCTGTATGTTGTGGCTTAGGTGTGACTTTGGATTGGTGGAGAATATGTACACAGAAGGCTTTTGTGCTTTGAATGTGGGGTGGGGTTGGTACAGAAGCTTGGGAGAAGAAAAATAATCTTTGAGAGAGTAAAGGGAGGAGAAAAAAAAAGGGAATAAGCATTTATATAGTGCTTACTATATTCCAGGCACCATGCTAAGGCCTTTACAAATATGATCTTATTTTATACTAACAGCAACTCCATGAGGTCAGTGTTGTTATTACTCCAGTTTTAAAGCTGAGGAAACTGAGTTTAAGTGACTTACCTAGGCTCACACAGGTAGTGTCTGAAGCCAAATTTGTGCTCAGTTATTCCTGCCCCCAGGCTTAGTGCTTTAGCCTTTGCACACTCAGCTGTCTCTAGAAAGAATCATCTTTCGTTTCAGACATTCGACTGATATCCTAACATCACAGAGTAGGAGAAAGGCCTTAGAAGTTTCAAATGTATAGAAGCCAGATTGATTTGTCCCTAATATCCAGCTTGCTTTCCTCCATAATTCAAAGAATTTCCCCTTAAGAGATGGCCTTTCTGTTACTGGATTTCCTGGTTAAGCAAGATTTTATATCACTCTCTAAAGAGCTCATTCACAAGCCTTGCTCTTAAACCAACAATATTATTAAGCACAGATCCTTGGAGCTGGCAAGAGGAGCGAAACTTAAAGTTGTCAGAGATTATGGTATCCAATAATTTCTAATCATAAAGTATCACCAGAAGAATAATTATACTTATCTCTAGATTCCTTTAATGCTTTAATGCTAAGTCAAGTTTTTCCCTCCATTCACTACATGTCATGTTATCATCTCCCTGATATCATGTTCCTCTTCAAAAGCTCAGGACATACAACAATCCCAGAGGTTAACAAAAATGGCATTATGATAATGGGTAGTCACTTCTTTGCTTTTTAAAACCACACCCTTGCATAGACTGTAATAGGTAACTGGGAACCCTGGATTGGTTTATGTTTAGATAACCTTTTCTTAGTGAGTATAACTTATCCTCCTCATTGAATGATCCTTTTATTCCTTCAAATTTAGAAACCTTGTATTGGTGCTAGAAATGATACAGATTGTTCAGAAGTAGAAGATAATTGCTGGATCCTTGATTGCTGAAAATTTCTTTTCTCATAAAGTAAAAGGAATGAACCATCCCCCTCCCTCTAGCTATTCTGGATTTAATTCTGACCAAAAAGGAAGAAGTGGTTTGTTGAAGTGAAAGCCACAGGAATCCTGGGAGAAATTGGCTTGCTCATCTTGGTGTTCGTAGTTGTAAAGGAAGGAAATGCTGAGTGAAGTCAGATGTGTCCCTTGGGCTTTGGGAGGGAATTTTTTTTTCCTTAATTACAAAGAGAGAAGAAAACTACCCAGAAAGGGGGCAGGAAGAGGAGAATTGTTGAGTACAAAGGCCACTTGGTGGTAATGGTCTGTAACTCTCTTGAGCCTGTCATACAATAGTATTACATTTCCCTTGGTCTCAGAAGGATTCTGTGGGGAAATACCTTGGGTAGCCTTCTTTTGTGAACGAAAAGGACAACCACCAAAAGACTGGGATTCCTTCTGTAATTCAAATGAGTCCTATTTTAGCCCCCTTTCTATTCAACAATTGGATACTGTCACTTACTGTCCTGTCATCCCCCACAGAGGGTCTAAGAACAGAGATGGGTAAGTGCACAGGGGGCAGCCCTTCTCCAAAGAGAGGAAGAATGAATGTCAACCTGCCAGATAGAAATAACTAAATGGAATTGTTTGAGGTTAAGAAGACCAAAAAAAAAGAAAGAAAAGGAAGAGAGAGGGGGTGGGGAGAGAAGGAGAGCAGGAAAGAAGCATAATAGTCAGGTTAAAAAAAAGAAAGAAAGAAAGGTATAAGCAGGAGCCAAAGAAAAGTAGGACCAAGCTCAATTTGTAGAGAATGCTGATGGCCTTTCTGTTACTGGATTGGTAACTAGGACAAGGTGACCAGAGCTTTGTCTCAGAGTGCCAAAATTTAGAGGGTGCCAATGACATTATCCTAGGTGTTCTTCTTTCCCCTAGCAGTTGTGTTGCTAACCTCTGGAAAGCTCTATCACTCATGTCCCTATCAAAAGCCATTCATTTGGCAACATGGGAACTCCATGATATGCCAAGGTGAGCTCTTCATATTTATAATTCAGATAAGCTTCCTTCCCTATTCCCCACCATCCTGCCCCACCTTTTGCCTTGCCCTAGCTTTTCCCTATGAAAAAAAATTCCTACTTATAACTATATCTTTGATAATTTAAACAACATATATGTATGTTGTGTATTGGTGGGGGAGGATGCTGCATCTATCAGTTCTCCCATTATGCTATCTGTAAATTTTTTTTAAAAACCTCCACAGATGAGTTGTGAGAAGATACAATCATTCTGGGAGCAAATTAGAACTATGCCCAAAGGCAAAGTCCTTTTTAAAGGACTATAAAACCATGTATACTCTTTGACCCAGCAATACACTTCTAGATCTGTATTCCAAAGTGGTTTTTTTTTAAACGGTAAAAGAACCTATTTGTACAAAATATTTCTAGCAGTTCTTTTTTTTCTTTTTTTTTTGTTAATTTTTTTATTAATTTTATAATTATAAATTTTGACAGTATATATGCATGAGTAATTTTTTATAACATTATCCCTTGTATTCATTTTTCCAAATTTTCCCCTCTCTCCTCTACTCCCCCTCCCCTTGATGACAGGCAATCCCATACATTTTACATGTGTTACAATATAACCTAGATACAATATATGTGTGTAAATACCATTTTCTTGTTGCACATTAATTATTAGATTCCAAAGGTATACGTAACCTGGGTAGATAGACAGTAATGCTAACAATTTACATTCACTTCCCAGTGTTCCTTCTCTGGGTGTAGTTGTTTCTGTCCATCAATGATCAGCTGGAAGTGAGTTGGATCTTCTTTATGTTGAAGATATCCACTTCCATCAGAATACATCCTCATACAGCATTGAAGTGTACAGCGATCTTCTGGTTCTGTTTATTTCACTCAGCATCAGTTCATGCAAGTCTCTCCAAATCTTCCTGAATTCATCCTCTAGCAGTTCTTTTTGTGATGGCCAAGAATTGGACATCAAAGAGATACCTATCAATTGGGGAATAGCTAAACAAGCTGTGGTATATGATTGTAATGGAATATTATTGTACTATAAGTAATGACAAGCATGATGATTTCAGAAAAACCTTGAAAGATTTGCATGAACTGATACATATCAAAATGAGCAGAACAAGAACATTGTACATAATAACAGCAATATTGTTCAATGGAAAACTGTGAATGACTTAGCTATTCTTAGCAATATAGTGATCTAAGACAATCCCAAAAGAATAATGATAAAGCATACTGCTTGCATCCAGAAAAAGAACTGATATTTTTTGAATACAGACTGAAGCATTCTATTTTTCACTTCCTTACATTTTTATAAGTCTTCTTGTATAAAGTGACTAACATAGAAGTGTTGTATTTAATTGTTCATGTATAACCTATATCTAACTGCTTACCGTCTCAGGGAATAGGAAGGGAAAGAAAGGATAGAATTTAAAATTCAAAACTATAAATAAAAATGTTATAAAATTTTATAAACTAAATAAAATGTAGTATCCAATTTTTTAAAAAGTTATGAATGACTTAGCTGTTCTCAGCAACACAATGATCCAAGACAATCTGAAAGGACTTGTGATGAAGAATGCTCTTCACCTTTGGACTGATTTAGTCTAAGTACAGACTTTCCTTCTTTCTTTTTCTTTCTTTCATTGTTTCTTTCATTCATTTCTTTCTTTCTATCTTCCTGTGAGGGATGTGAGGGAAGGAGGAAGTCATGGAATTTGAAATTCAAAACTTTTAAAAAAAGAATGCTCAAAATTGGAAAAATTAATTAAAATATTATTTTTAAAATAAAAAAAAATCTCCACAAACTGTGTGTGTATGCTGTAGGGGAGAGAGAAGAGAAATTCAACTTAACTAAGAGACTGTTTAATTTACAGTGATCAGAAAGCAAATTGCTAGTCCTAGAAACAAAGTAACAAGAGAAACAACAAGTTGGGGCTATCTCAACACAATGAGCAAACTTCCAGCATCTTAGGTCCCAGTGCTCAAAACCAGGTATCAGGCTCCTGGCACGGAAGACAAGAAATTTGGGATGATGTCACCTGTATCCCAGGAGCAGAATTCAACTTTCAAAGCCATAAAATAGACAAAAAGGAAAAGAAAAGAACTTTGACCATAGAAGCTAATATGGGGACAGGGAAGATCAAAATATCAACTCAAAAGAAATCAAAATGCCAACTTATGAAACCCTCAAAGGGAATATGAATTGGTCTCAAGCCCCAAAAGCCTTCTTAGAATAACTCCAAAATATTTTAAAAGTCAAATAAGAAAAGTAGAAGAAAAATTGGGAAAAGAAATGAGAGATGTACAAGAGAGAATAAACAATTTGGCAAAGGAAGGACAAAAACTGATCAAAGAAAACAAGTCCTTAAAAACAACAATTGGCAATATGATGGTATAAATAGAGAACTGTTGAGAACCAACTAAAAACCTATTAGAAACAATCCACAGTTTTAGTAAAGTTACAGGATACAAAATAAATCATCAGCATTTATATATATATATATACATATATATATATATATGTATATATATATATATGTATATATCACCAACAAAGTCCATCAAGAGATACAAAGAAAAATTCCATTTAAAATAACTGTCAATAGTATAAAATATTTGGTAATCTATCTGCCAAAGGAAAGTCAAAAAGTATATGAACACAACTACAAAACATTTTCCACACAAATAAAGTCAAATCTAAACAATTAGAAAAGTATCAAATGCTCTTGGATAGGTCAAGTGAATATAATTAAAATGACAATACTGCCTAAATGAATCCATTTATTTAGTGCTATACCGATCAAACTCCCAAGAAACTATTTTATTGACCTAGAAAAAATAATAACAAAATTCATCTGGAAGAACAAAAGGTTAAGAATTTCAAGGGAATTAATGAAAAATGCAAATGAAGGTGACTTAGCTATACCACATCTAAAACTATTATAAAGCAGTGGTCATCAAAACCATCTGGTACTGGCTTAGAAAGAGAGTAGCTGCTCAGTGGAATAGGTTAGATTCACAGGATAAAATAGTCAATGTCTATAGTAATCCAGTGTGTGACAAAACCAAAAACCCCAGCTTTGGGGATAAGAATTCACTATTTGACAAAAACTGCTGAGAAAATTGTAAACTAGTATGGCAGAAACTAAGCATTGACCCACACCTAACACCACATACCAAGATAATGTTGAAATGGATTCATGCTCTAGATATAAAGAATGATATCATAACTGACCCTCTTTAACAATGAGATGAACCAAATCAGCTCAATAGAGCAGTAATGAACTGAACCAGCTACACCCAGCGAAAGAACTCTGGGAGATGACTATGAACCACTACATAAAATTCTCAATCCCTCTATGCTTTTCCACCTGAATTTTTGATTTCCTTCACAGGCTAATTGTACACTATTTCAAAGTCTGATTCTTTTTGTACAGCAAAATAACTGTTTGGACATGTATACATTTTTTTTTTCCTGAGGCTGGGGTTAAGTGACTTGCCCAGAGTCATACAGCTAGGAAGTGTTAAGTGTCTGAGACCACATTTGAACTAGGGTCCTCCTGAATTCAAGGCTGGTGCTCTATCCACTGCGCCACCTAGCTGCCCCTATGTATACCTATATTGTATTTAACTTATACTTTAACATATTTAACATGTATTGGTCAACCTGCCATCTGAGGGAAGGGGTAAAGGGAAGGAGGGAAAAAGTTGGAACAAAAGGTTTTGCAATTGTCAATGCTAAAAATTACCCATGCATATATTTTGTAAATAAAAAGCTATAATTTAAAAAAATATTAAAAAAAAAGAATGATATCATAAACAAATTAGAAGAACATAAGATAGTTTACCTATCACATCTGTGGAGGAGGAAGAAATTTGTGAACAAAGAAGAACTAGAGATCATTAGTGATCATAAAATAGATAATTTTGATTATATTAAGTTAAAAAGTTTTTGAACAAACAAAACTAATGCAGACAAGGTTAGAAGGGAAGCAATAAACTGGGAAAACATTTTTACATTCAAGGGTTTTTATAAAGGCTTTATTTCTAAAATATATAGAGAATTGACCCAAATTTATATGAATTCAAGCTATTCTCCAATTGATAAATGCTCAAAGGATATGAAAAGGCAATTTTCAGATGAAGAAATTGAAACCATCTCTAATTATATGAAAAGGTGCTCTAAAATCACTATTGATCAGAGAAATGCAAATTAAGACAATTCTGAGATACCACTACACATCTCTCAGATTTGCTAAGACGACAGAAAGGTAGGTCAAATTGAGAGAATCAGAGGTCAAAAGCAAAAAAGTGATGAAGAGAGACAAGGTGAAATGGGAGAAAAAAGTATAAAAGGAGGAGAAAATAGGGTGAAGGAAAATGCACAATTGGTAATCATAACTGTGAATGTGAATGAGGTGAAATTTCCCATAAATTAGAAACAGATAACAGAGTAGATTAAAACCAGAATTCTACAATATGTTTATTTACTAGGGGCAGTTAGGTGGTACAGTGGTTAGAGCACCAGCTTTGAAGTCAGGAGGATCTGAATTCAAATGTAACCTCAGACACTTAACACTTCCTAGCTGTGTGACCCTGGGCAAATCACTTAATCCCAATTGATTCAACCAAAAAAAAAAAAAGTTATTTACAAGAAATACATTTGAAACAGAGACACAAGAGACTAAAGATAAACAGCTGGAACTGAATATATGTTTTCAGTTAAAAGTAAAAAAACAACAAAAACAAACAAAAACAAACAAAAACAAAGGTAAGAATTACAACTTCTCTACAGGAAAACACAACAAAAAGCACAGCAACACAATAGCCTTATGAATTACAACAGAAAATTCTAATCCCTAACTGGCTTAGTCAGCACCTCTTCCTACACCAGCCCCACGCTCTGGCAGGGTGCACAACCTGACCCATGTATTCTGGTATCCACCCTACAATTTTCCTGTTTCTGCTACTTCTCTACTGGCACACCCTGCCTTTACCCTCATCTCTCCATTGTGTAGAAATAAGCAGCAAACCTCAAATCTTTCCAACCACTTAAAGAGGAGAAGATATAGGACTGCAAAAGTAGGTACTACTTGGGGAAGCAGCACTCATCTAAAACAATAAAGAATGGAAGGACCTGGAACAGGGAGCTAGTGGAGCAGTACCAGGACTGAAGGAAAGGGACAGGCATCCTGCTGGGGTCAGTTGGAGCTGAGAGTAAAGTCAGTGAAAAGAAAATTATTCAATGTGGGAGGAAGCTGAGACAGCTTTGAGGTCTAGCCCCAGGGGACCCAACGTCAAAGGAGGAATCATAAAATCCAAAATAAAAGAAAAAAGAGACAAATTACCAAAGATCTCAGGAGAAAGAAAATTCAGAAGCGTTGAAAAGAAGAAAGATGTTAAATGAGATGGGAAACTATCTACAAAGATATCTAAATGACTGAAAATGACTCTAAGTATTGCAGGGAAAAGTAAATTAAAACAACACCTAATGCTTCAACACAGTACCCAGTAGATTTCCAAGAAAGCATGGAACTGCAACCAGATGTTTTCAAATGGTTCAAGACAGGTTAAGAATCTTTAAACAAAGATTTTAAATGGAAAATAAATGGCAGAATTTGTGATCTGTACAACAGAAGTAATCGACAGAATAGAAAACTTAAATCAATGGTGATGAATCTCTCCAAAGAAATAGAGAGAACACTTGGTTAGGAATACAAATATACTGAAGTGAAGAATAATCTGTAGGAAAAGAAGCAAAAAACCCCATTAATGTTAATAAGACACATGATCTCTACACAAGAAAGTCACATTGATTTTGAAGACAGAATGTGTAGAGAGAGCTTAAGGATTTAGGCCTCGAAGAACGATGTGACAAGTCAAAAAACTGAATATTGTAATGTAAGAAATAATACAAGAAGACTCCCCAGAACTTCTGAATATATAAAAAATACTAACTGAAAGAATTTACAGATGAACTCTAGAAAAAAAAAAACCCTAAAAATTTCAAAACAGTTATTACATAATTCTAATGACAAATAATAAATTCTGCAAGCAACTAGGAAACTTTCAAATAAAAAAAGGACGGGACATTTTTCTAATTTTTTCAATAAATAAAATTAATGAACTGGGGGGATGGGTTTGAACCAACAGGTAAGTTAATAACATGTTACAATTTCATAAATTATAAATAAAATTTCAAACAACCTTCTAGATTATATTATTAGTAATGTCACTAACCATACCATAGCCCATGGACTGCATTTAGCCCACAATACTACTAAGTATATAGTTCAGACTAGATTAAAATGCAATTGGGAAATATTTAACAAAATAAATAAAACTATAGCAAAACATAATCTTAATATGTGTTTTTTTAAGTCGATAACATCCACAAGGATTCTTATGTATAGTTTAATGGTTCTGCTTCTATTTGAGTTGCATGCCACTGTTCTAGATTTTGTGATAAGATTGATTATGTGGAAATTTAACTAGTAGGCTGAGAAGTAACCTACAAATGGAGTGTATTAGCCATATAATACTATTATGATGGTTTACAGGCAAACTTTCTGTTATTCTATTTTAGAGATCGATTTGGCTTTGTATAATTCTAGACCAATTATGATCTACCAAGAAATAGTCATCTTCAATGTTGACTTTTCTGTTTTCTTACTATAGCTTTATGATCCTAAATAAAAGCAATAATTTAGTATATTTAATGTAGAGGAAGCTTATTGACAGTCATATATACATATTTAAGATAGGAATAAAGCCAGGCAGGAGGGAAAAAATGACCCTCCTGTCCCTGAGCTTGGTTTTGATTCTCTATCTTTTCCTCTCTTTGCAGTTGAAAAATAAAGATTCCAGACCAGAGAGCTTCTTCACAATTTGCTTAAAGACTTTCTTCTAGAAGTAGAGGCTAGATATAGCTTGGCTATCAGAAATTAAATGGGAAGCTAGATGAGACTTCTTACCTTAAAGAAGATGTGACTGAGATCTCCTGGAGAATAAATATCCATTCCAATCAAGGGTCAGAGAAACAGACAAATCTTAGAAGAAAAAAGCTAGGAAGGATATTTTTCTCTAACTTGGTAACTAGGTGTGTTAGGATTGCCTTTTCTAGGAAAAAGCAAATAAATGAAACTGTAACATAAAACCTCTGGGCTCTAAATTAAAAGAGTAATGGCAAAGCACATGTTTTCCTCTGAGGAAAAGATGGCATCCTAGCTGAGAACTTGAGATGGATCCAGTAATGGGAAGCTCAACAGCTTCCTCTTCGATGGAGGTACATCCAGCTCTGATCGGTAGTGGTTCCACAGTATCCAGAAGGAAAGACAGAAGACCAGAAGGAAAAATGTTTGGAAGAGACACACAGATTAGTAGTAAAGACAGTGTCTAGAAAGAGGGCTTCAGAGACAGCAACAGAGGACATAAGAAGCCTTTAAGCATCATAGGAGCAAAGTGCCCATGCATGCAGGTGTATTGCTCACTTACATTCATTCTGTGTCCACTCTGCCACATGTAAACCTTCACTAGACATCTCCTCCGGGCCCCCACTCTTCCCACTAATGGTGTGTATATATATGTGGGAGAGTGTACCCAGAATTATGGGGAGAATTTTTTATTGCTACTTTTCTTACCACAATATCTCATTAAATACTTTTTAAAAAAATAATTATTTCCTTTGGCTAACTGGTAAAGGCAAACATCGAGAGATCGAGCCACCACATGGTTTTGAGTGGAAAATATACTGAATACTTTGCACCTGAGGAAACCTCATCCAGGAAGCTCTCTGTGTGAGTCAGGGGCTAGTGAAACTTGCTACTCTAATAAATTTTTTTTTTCAATTTTGTCTTTGCTTTCCCAGGACTCAGCACAATGAGCATATAACAGTTGCTTAATAAATGCTGATCACATTGAAATGGATTAAGAAAGGTGATTTGAGAGCAGCTAGGTGGCACAGTGGATAGAGCTCCAGCTCTGAAGTTAGGAAGACCTAAGTTCAAATCCGGTCTCAGACACTTAACACTTCCTAGCTGTGTGACCCTGGGCAAGTCACTTAACCCCAATTATTTCAGCCAAAAAAAAATTGATTTGGATAAGATACAAAAACTGAGTTTATACCATAGAAAAAAATTATGTTGGATGCAGTTGAAAAAAATTCCTTTCTTGGGGCAGCTGGGTGGAGCAGTGGATAGAGCACCAGCCCTGAATTCAGGAGTACCGGAGTTCAAATCTGGTCTCAGACACTTAATACTTCTAGCTGTGTGACCCTGGGCAAGTCACTTAACCCCAATTATTTCAGCCAAAAAAAAATTGATTTGGATAAGATACAAAAACTGAGTTTATACCATAGAAAAAAATTATGTTGGATGCAGTTGAAAAAAATTCCTTTCTTGGGGCAGCTGGGTGGAGCAGTGGATAGAGCACCAGCCCTGAATTCAGGAGTACCGGAGTTCAAATCTGGTCTCAGACACTTAATACTTCTAGCTGTGTGACCCTGGGCAAGTCACTTAACCCCAGCCTCAGGGAAAAAAAAATTCCTTTCTTGTCCCCATTTCTAACCTACTCAGCCATTACTTCCAGATAAAGCAATTAAAGGCAACGTGCTATGGTTAAAAGGCAGTAGTTAAGGGTGGTGGGCCCAGAGACAAAAAGGTCTGAATTCAAATCTGGCCTCAGATACTTACTATGTGACCCTATACAAGTTAGTTAAACTTCATCTCAGTTTCCTCAATTATAAAATAGCTCCTACTTCCTAGGATTGCTTTGATTATTAAACAAGATAGTATTTTTTAAAAAGCTTAACAGTATCTGGTGCACAATAGGTGCTATGTCCTTGCTAGCTTTTATTATCATGGTGGAAAGATCAGTGTGGGGTAAGGATGAGTTTAGAAAACTTGGGTTAGAAGGCCCCTAATGCTTTGTAAACTGGAGAAGCCTCTGGCCCTCGGTTTCCTTATTTAATCTATGATTACAATTGTTTCTATTTACCAAAACTTAATTTGACTGAATTGAACCATTTTTAAAAAACACTTAGTAAAAAATATTTGCAAAATACTAAGGAAGGTTAGTTCTAGAGTTTTAGAGAAGTTTACACTTAGCATTTCTTCCTTCTGCCTTTCCCCTTACTTATGGCATGGTAATTTTGCTAGACTTGGGGTGTCCGGACAACATGGATGTGGTCCCTTTATTTATGTGCCAGGGATGTAAATGGAAAAACTGTCTCCAGAGAGACAGCTACCTCCAGGTAGGATAAAAGGATGAAAACCTCCACAATATGGCTCACTGGAGCCAAGTAAAAAATCTGCCTGAAAAGTAAACAAAGCCTTTCCCACATGCATGCCCAAGCTGCAGGTGAGTGAAAGTGTTCTCATTGCAAACCGGAAGGCACAGCCCCTCCAGTTTCCTAAGTGCTGTTTCCTGCAGGAAACTAGGGGGGCTAACTAAAGAGAGAGGGAGGGCACACCTTGCTGTGAACTCCAGGGTGTTGTCTCTAGGAATCTGGTCACAATGGGTTACTAATGACCCCAAAGCCCCACCTGCTCTCAAATGATGGATAAGCATCCTGTTAGTTCTTCAATGATGGCAGAAAGCCACAGACTTGGAAGAGAACAGCCTTAGAATACCTTATTGACTCAAGGATCATAAATTTAGAATTGGCATCTAGTCCAAGTCCCCTTATTTTATAGATGAGGAAACTGAGATCTAGTAACCTGAAAACATTTTGTCTAAGCTTACATTGATAGGAAGTAGCAGAGTGGGGATTCAAATCTAAGTCCCCTCCAAAGACAATTGTGTAATAGTGGAAAGACCACTGAATTTGAAGTAAAAATACTCAAATTTGAGTACTAGCTCAGATACTGACTTTGGAAGGAGTTATTTCAACCTTTCTAGATCTGTTTCTTTTTTAATAATAGCTTTTTATTTTCAAAATATATGCAAATTATAAGTTTGGAAATATTATAGAAGATTGCACATGTTTAATAGATATTTGGATTACTTGCCATCTAGGAGAGGGGATGGAAAGAAAAGAGAGAGAGAGAGAGAGAGAGACAGAGAGAGAGAGAGAGACAGAGAGAGAGAGAGAGAGACAGAGAGAGAGAGAGAAAGATTGAAACATAAGGTTTGTGAATGTTGAAAACTATATATGTGTTTGTTTTGAAAATAAAAATAAAAAGCTTTATTCAGATATATGCAAAGATAGTTTTCAATATTCACCCTTATAAAGCCCTATGTTCTAAATTCTTCTCCTTCCTCTCTTCTACCCCCTCTTCTAGACAGGAAACAATCCAATAGATGTTAAACATATACAATTCTTCTAAACATCTTTCTACATTTATCATGCTTCACAAGAAAAATCAGATCAAAAAGGAAAAAAAATGAGAAAGAAAAAACAACAGCAACAAAAAAGGTGAAAATAGTATGTTGTGATTCACATTCAGTCTCCACAGATCTCTTTTTGGAAGCAGATGCTTTCTCTATCACAAATCTCTCTCTTGGAATTGTCTTGAATCATTTCATTGTTGAAAAGAGCCAGAGTTGATCATCACATAATCTTCTTGTTATTATATACAATGTTCTCTTTGTTCATGCAAATCTCCCTGAAACATCGTGATAATCGTTTCTTATAGAACAATAATATTCCCTGACATTCATATACCATAACTTTTTCAGCCATTCTCCAACTGATGAACATCCACTTGATTTCTAGTTCCTTGCCACTACTAAAAGGACTGCCACAAACATTTTTGCACATGTGGTTTCTTTTCCCTATTTTTATGTAGATCTGTTTCTTTATCTGTTAAAGGAGGCAGTTGGACTAGATTGCCTCTGAGCTTTCTATGATCCACTACCATCCTTGGGGTTTATTTTGAGTAGTGGCTGGATCAGAGCATGCTCAGGTTAGCAATTCCCTGCCCCCATAATTCAAAATCATTTCTCAGAAGAGCTGAACCAATGAACAATTCAAGAAGTCAAAAATCAGTGTGTGCATCTTCCCATAGAGCTACCAACATTGGCCATTTTTGTCTTTGACCATATTTGTTGCAACCTCTTTCTTTAGCAATCTTTAAAACTAACTACACAATGAAAGGGGAAAAAGAATAAAGTAGAAAGAGCTCAACAGAGAACAAAAGAATAACCTACAAAGAAGCAAGGAAAAGATAGACACTCATGAATATTATTATATAAAGTTTCTTAAAATGGAAATTTATTGTTATATATTTTTAATCCTCCCTGGTGTTCTGTTGGGGCATATGACAATGTTTTGTTTTGTTTTTCCTTTTATTTCTCTTTTCTATTTTGTTTTATCTTGTTTTGTTCAATATGTATATTTTATTTTGTTCAATAAATAATTTTAAAAAAAAACTACCTTCACAGCCAGATGTCTGGAGTAGTTTAAAAGTAGATCTGGCAGTGAAACATAGATTCCCTTAATTTGGCAGGGAAGTGAAGAATTATAGGCATAGAATGAGGAATTCATTGTTTGATGTAGCAATATCTTGGTTTGTTTTGATTAATTGTGTTTCTTTGTTAATAACTGTGCTTCTTTGTTATAAGGGACTGTTGTGGGTATAAATATGAAGGATCCTTGGGAAGAGACAAGAGTCTTTTTTTTTTGAGACAGTGTTGTAAAGAAAATTATATCAATTAATCTTTTTTTTCTTAAGAATAAAATAGTTGGAGAAGTTAGGATAGACTAGATGGTATAGAGAAATCTATTTCTAGAAATCTGTGAAAGTCACTGCCCCAAAATTGCTTCACTCTAAACCAGATTCAGATTTATGAGAGCTTTCAGAATGAAATATGCTTAGACAGGGCTGCCCCCTCCTGTTCATCTTAGAAAATAAAACTGAGATCTCTAGGTTAGCATTATGTTGTGTATTAAAGATATTTCTAAAGAATTTGTGCATGATATGAATTTTTGTACATTACATTTTGTACATTCACTGATTGCCATTAAAATTTTGGAAGTATAATCTTACAAAAAAAATGCTTAATACAAATCCAGACTCTAAATAAGCAGTTCAGAGAACCAGCCTAGTGAAGTATAAGACAGAAACAGTCAGTGTTGGGAGAGCTATAGGAAAAGAGACACATTAAAACTTTGTTGGTAGAGCTTGGAATCAATCCAGCCCTTCAGGGAAATAATTTGGAATTATGGGAGGAAAGTACTAAAATGGCCCAGCAGTCCAACCTTCTAAGACAACCCAATACACAGAATGGGTATGATGCTACTGTAATACTCCAAAAAGTGAATGATTTCAATAGAGACTAGTCTTCCAAGCAAGAATTTTAAAAATTCATTCAAAGGCTCCAGGACCTTCACTTCCATGCAGTGTACTACTAGCAGTGTGTGTGAGTGGAAGATAGAATGAAAATGGGGAAAGGTCCAAGAGCAGCAGGTTCCATGTGCATGGTAAATGTTTCATAGCATATATATGATCTGAGACTGCAAACCAGTGACTTCTGGGAATGGCTCCCTTCTTTTGATACTTTTAGGTGTTCTACATAATCAGATAATGTGCCAAAGCATTCTTTCTGCTTGAATGACCAGGAGAGAAGCAGAGAAGAGGGAACTTTAGAATTTTACAGTAAAACTGGACTCTCGGTACCCGGGTTTAAGTTACTCTGATTAATATATAAGCGTGTTAGATACAACAAATGTCTTCCTGCTAGCTTCTTGTTCACACACCCCAGGATGAAAGCTGTTAGAGGACTGACTGTCAGGATGATACAAAGGGCTGTTGTACCTATCAACAAGACAGAGGCCAGTCTGGCACATTGGTCTCATGTACCTTTCTACTTCCCTTTCTCTGTTTATCTATCACCTTCAAATGAAAGTAATTTGCAGGAAAGTATGAATGATCAAAGAGGGTTATAGTCTGGTGGACTTTTTTCAGGTCTCACACTCTTCAACTATTCTGAAAACTATTGCTCACCTCCATCTCTCTCTCTCTCTCTCTCTCTCTCTCTCTCTCTCTCTCTCTCTCTCTCTCTCTCTCTCTCTCTCTCTCTCTTCTCTCTCTCTTCTTTCTCTCTCTCTCTCCATATATAATATGGAGATATATAAATATAATATTAAATGGAAAGATCAATGGTTTTATAATTGGGACCTGGGTTCCAATCCAATCCTCTGACACTTAAATGAAGATAGAATAAAATGAAGATAGAATTAGATGGACTTTAGAGTTCCTTGTAGTATTCAATCCATATAATCCTGCTTTGGATTGCAATTTAATCCAAAATGCATTTATTCAGGATCTATAGAATGTAAAGGTATTGGAGAAGGATAAAAAGAGAAAAAAGAAAAGGCTCCCTGACTTTAAGGAGTTGGAAGAAGGACACTAGATATTTTACTTTTATTTAGCTAATGTTTAAAGTATACAAATTTATAGGCATTATCATGTTATATAATCATTCATTTCAGAAATTTCTGAAATGTGTATATATATATGTGTGTGTGTGTGTGTGTGTGTGTGTGTGTGTGTGTGTGTGTGTGTGTGTGTGTAATGGTAAAACATGAGTTTAAATGCTCCTTCCACCCATGCTGTGACCAAAGAGCTACACTCTCCTAGTTCCTGTCCTACTGGTCTGATCATTTCTTCTCTACTTTCTTTGACAGCATCTCTTCCTCTATCTTCCCCTATAATGGAGTCCTCCCCAAGGTTCTGAACTCAGTCCTTTTCTCTTCTGTCTCTGTACTCTCTCCCTTGGCAATCTCATCAGTCCTTATGACTTTAATTATGCTCTTTATGTAGATAACACCCAAATTGCTATCTCAAGCCCTGAGCTTTCCCCTCAACTATGATCCCAAATTTTCTGCAAGGGAACAAATAAGTTCATCTGAATAGCTTGGTATCACTCCAAATGGAACACAGTCAATTAAGCTCATTACCTTCTCCATCTCAAGCCACCTTTCTCCCCCTTTCATCTCTCTCTGTTAATAGTACAACCTTCCTCTCAATTCATGGGTGAAAACTCAGAATTGTGGTTAATTCTCTCCTCCCTCCCTATCACATTATTCTGTTATGTGCCACAAAAGCAGGATGGACAGGAACAGTAATTATGGAAATCCCTAGAGAAGAGAAGGTTGGAAGGAAAAAGTATGGATTATCACCAGAATCAGAGAATTACATTTAGAACCAAAAGAGATTTGGGGGATTATATAGTAAAAATAAATAGTATCAGAGATTTATCCAAGTTTACACCTTAGTAGGTATTAGAGTTGTGATTCAAATCTAGGTCTTCTGACTTCAGATTTATTGTTGTTGTTGTTCATCCTTTGTTTTTTGAAGAGGACCAATGGCATCATGAGGTGAAGTCTTGACTTGAGAATAAATTGGATTTAAATGAGGCAGAGCTGTGCAAGTTGTCAGTTTAACTCTCTCTTCCAGAGACACCAAAGTCCAGTAGAGACAATCAAAGAGATTGGTAGGACCCAAGATGTCAGGGATGCCCTTGGCTTCTTTGATGTTGGACCAAACTCTAGGTATCCCATAGCAACTGCTTCAGCTGCCTCCAAGACCTTTAAAACAAATTGTTCTGCTAGGAATGAGGAGGAGTTCTTCACATAGCTGGATAGAGATCCCCTTCACTCACCAATATGTCTGAGATCTGTTGGCAACCCTCAACCTTGTTTAGCCTGTGCTCCAAGACAGTTTTACCACAGCGTGGTACTATCCATGGTACAGATTCTTGAAGTCACAGGTAAGAGTTGAGTGCCAGATGCCTTTAAAGGTCAGGTCAGTTTATTACCAAAAACTCTGTGGGATGATCTGATGCCTTGTCATCTCTCACCTCCTTATAATTGGCTCAAGCCTTTCCTAATGCCAAAAATAGACTCTCCCCACAACTCTCCTATTTATATTCTTTTCTTCTTTCAATACTAAGCTCAGGCGTCATCTTTTCCCTGATCTCACCTTCTCTGATCTCTTCTATCAGAAGGGATTGCCATCATCTTAAATTCTTAGGTCACTCTGTTTGGACTGTTTCTGTGCACTTAAATAATAGTTTGTATTAGAATTGTGTATGTACATAACTTAAAACTCCTTATTAAACTGCAAAGGCTTTGAAAATGAGACTGTGTCTCTGTATCTGAGTTTATCTTTGTATCCACTTCATTGAGCATAATATACATAGTAGATATTTTATATTTTTTAAATTGAATAGAATATTAAAAAGGGAATTTCTTAATCAAACTGAATTTCCACTTTGTAGAATGTAAGTAAGGAGATATTTATGAGAAGAGGTGCTTTCTAGGTATTCTTGTAGTCTGAAATTTGCCAATGGGACAATAGCACAAGACAGGATCAACTTTCCTTTCAGGGGGAAGATGCTACTGTTGGTTTAGTCTTTTAAAGGAAGGATGTTTCTTACTAATTGTGTGACCTTAGGTAACTTATTTAACTACTTTGGGCCTCAGACAACTAGATTGTCTCCAAAGTTTATAATTTAATTAGTTTGTGACTGGGAGTCAGGATCAACTCCTACGATATCCTCCCATCTTCCTTTCTGCCTCTTTCTCACATTTACTAATATTCCCTCTTTCTCTCCCTCTCCCCATCCCTAACCAGAAAGCCAGTAGCTCATCCATGTATGATCATTCCTTCTTCCTTGCCCTATCCTAACCACAGCATTGGAATTTTTTTCTGGAACTTGAGGTATAATATTCTTCCTGCTCCCTCTGTCCACTATTCTACTGATGGGCTATTGAAGTCTCTTTTAGGGATTTCCAGATTGAGGCTGTCCTAAAATTCAGGCAGTGAAGGTATACCCACTGCTTCTACAATGCTCAGAAACCAGGGTCTTGAGAGAGCCTTACTTTGATCCTTTGCGTTTCCATACCTCTGCAAAAGAGTAGGAGAGGAGAAAGGACTGAGGCTAGAATTTGACTCAATCAGTATGTGAATCATACTGATCAATCATTTCTTATCTTTTGACCATTTTCTTTGCTATTGTCACTAGACTTCCACGAAAATGTGAGCAGGAGGTAGGAGAATAATTGATGTTTACATCCATCTAATTTGGTTACTATACTTTTCTATTTGGGGGAGAGATTAGAACTAATGAGTAAAGTGCCATTTTTTATTTAACTCAAAGATTCAATGAAATAAGCTCTAGAATTGAGAATTTGAGATCTAATCTACAGATCTTAATCAAAATATATACATACCAAGTTTCGTGCAATGAAGACAACAAGTATTATAACCCCTTTCTAACAATCTTACAGATTTTTAGAATGGCCAGTACCAGATACTTAGAAACTCCAAGCCCCAAACCTGAGACTGTGATAATCTAGAAATTTACAATCTTAAAGCTATTGGCTCAAAAAATGGAATCATATAAGGGGCAATCAGATGGCCCTAGAGTCAGGAGGACCTGAGTTCAAATCTGACCTCAGACACTTATTAGCTATGTTATCCTGGGCAAGATACTTAACCTCAATTGCCTCTAAAACAACAACAATAGAAATGGAGTCTTATAAGCTTACTAGGCTGCTAGTTAGCAATGCTTTAAACTAAAATCCTTCCTCTCATTCTTACTATGTGATTTTTGGCAAGTCCCTTAATCTTTCTAAAAAATGGGAAAATATCCACCATTTACCTCAAAATTGTTTCAAGGAAAATACTCCGCATATCCCAAATTATAATAAATTTGAGATATTATAGTTATTGAGAGAGAGAATCCCTTCCTAAGGACCTATGAGAGGATACTGTTGCTAAATTTTCCTAAATAACCATCTGTTTTTCTTGTACATATTGGCTCCAAGCCTCATGCGATTTTTAAAAAATGTGATCTGTGGGTTCTTTGGTATAAGGATCTTTCCTTTACGAAACTTCCTTTATCAATTTAAGTCCACATCTTGTCTGGAATAGAGAGTTGCTTTGGTCACAGAAAGATTAATTGGTACTGCTCTTTCATGAATCTGGGGGGTTGGGAAGAGGATGGTTTAAAGAGCCAAATCTAGGAGTCAGAGCCACATGTCAGATATTATATCATGATGGCAGGTTCTGAGTCCACGTGAATGCCCCTGAAAGGGCACACCATCACCATTCCAGTAGGTCAAAATAGCTTGGCACATTTGCCTCATCACTATTGTTGTTAATCTGGTCCTACCTATTTTCCTGGTATTACTATGGCCCTTAACTCTAACAATTAGGGCTACTTTTTCACCTATTCCATTTGGTTGTAGGCTTGGGTTCTTGGCCCATTTCTCATATTATGACTGAGGGAATGCAATGGTGGTCTACTAGATACTAATCTATGCAGAAAAAGCTGAAGAATCCAAAGTACAATGAATGGTTAGAACTGACCTTAAAACCTTGATAATGATTTGTTTTAGGCAATCCACTAGGAGTGAGGCAAGCTATATCAAGAACGTTGGATTTCTAAGTTATCTCATCTGTAAAATGGAAATACTATGCCTCCTTCCCATGTTTCTCGAGCAAATGAGAGAATGAATGTGAAAATGACAATATAAGGGACTTTTTCTAATCAGAGTTTTGGCATGTGGGAGAGACAGGTTGCATCTCAGAAAAGGGCTCTCTAGCTCAGAAACAAGTAGCATATCATAGAAGGAGGAAATCTGTACCTTTTTTTAAACAATGGAATCAGAAAGCCCATGATGCAAATTTAATTGTACCTGTAACATATAACATGAGGAAAATTTTGTTTCTTTGTAATTCAACTAAGCTTACCAAGCCACCACAGAAAAATGAAAAATGAGACTTTTATCAGTGATTTCTGGGTGTTCCTGGCAACATCCCCAACCTGGTGAGACATTGATATTAAGGTAAAAGGACCCTTTTCTTCTAGAAGAGGCAAATCCAAATCAATCATAATTGCTACTCATTGAAACTAGTCCTAGGGCTTACAGAGGATGCTATGGCAACAGGTAGCACTAGGAGAAAAGAGAAACTGTTGCTTAGCAACTGGAAACTTCTAGCATCACTTAGAGAGCCAGTTAGCTATTGTAGGAGGTATATATATGGATTGAACTACAGAGGGAGGATGTACAAATAGAGGGATTGGGCAAGAATCATAGCAAGAGGTCAAAAAGCAGTGTGATCTAATGGAAAGAACAATAAACTTGGCCAAGGGAGAGACGGGGTTTGAATCCTGATTGTGATGTTTACTAACTGCAAAGCTTTGACCACGTTATATAATGTCTGAGTCTCAGTTTCTTTAGAAGTGAAATGGGATTACTAATACCTTCATTATTTTCCTATGTCAAAGGATTGTTAGAAGGAAAATATTCAGCAAATTTTAATGTACCCTATAACAATAACCTTGTGGGGTCAGCATGTCTTCTGGTTGTTGCCATAGTAGTTTACAATCTTGAAAATATTTGTGAAACAAGGGACTTTAAATTAAGAGATCAATTTGCATCAATTCAAGTAACAGTGATTGAATCTCTTTGTACTATAATGTGCTGGATGCTAAAGATTTCCAGACAAAAGAGGGGAGCAGTTCTTACCACTCCCTCACATATCCAAACTCTGGTACCATTCCCCTCAAAAAAAGTTTGCCTTCTATAAAAGGGACAAAAGATGTGCACAAATAAGTAAACATAATGTAATTTGGAGAAAGATAGAACCAACAACTGGAAAGGATAAATGAAAGGTGGTATATGACATAAGCCTTGAAGAAAGAGAAAGATTCTGAGAGGTAGAGATGAGGTGGGAAGTACATTCCAGAGGCAGCTAGGTAGTGCAATGAATAGAGCTCTGGACCCAAAGTCAAGATAAACTCAAGTTCAAACCCTGTCCCAGAAACTAACTAGCTGTGTATCCCTGGGCAAAGCACTTAGCTACTGCCTCAGGTTCCTTGGCTGTAAAATAAAGGTAATAAAATAAAGGTAATAATAGCCCCCTCTTCAGAGTTGTTGTAAAGTTCAATATAAATGCTAATTATTATTATTGTAATAAAGCTTATTATTCTATTGTAATATAAGTAATCAACAGAACATCATCCTCCAATCTCAGGCCATTTCTGATTGGTCACATGTAAGGTTCAATTCTAAAAGACTTGGTGTTTTAGAATGATGTAGCACTCCTTTGGTCTCAGGGGAGCAGTGATGATACATGTTCAAGATGAACATAATAATGATGAACCAGTTGATTTTAGAAAAACTTGGAAAGATTTGTAGGAAATAATGAAAAGTGAAATGAATAGAACCAAGAGAATATTGTATGTAATAATAGCAATACTGTTAGAAGAATACATGTGAATGACCAAGCTATTCTGCATATTATACTCAAAGCAATTACAAAGGTCCTATGAAGGAAGATACGATCCACCTCTAGAGAAAGAACTTATAAGTAGAAGGATGTATAGTATATAGTATGGTTTTACAAATATTTACAAATCTCTGTCAAATGGTAGCCTTCTAAAAAATGGGAAATATTTAACAAAATAAATAAAATATAATTTAAAAATATGTTCAAATCAAATGGTGTCCTTCTCTATTACAGAATGGGGAGAGATTGAGGGAGAGTTCAGAACTTAAATTGAAATCCCAAAAAGTTAAATTAATTTTTTTATTTCTCTAGAATGTAAGACATAGAACTTGCTTGCTCCCTTTTCCTGTCCTTCCAGGTTGGGGCTATATTTGTAGCCTGTATTGTAGCCTTTAGTCCAGAAGAGCAACTTTGGCTGTAATGAAGACTCAGAAGTCCATATTTATTAGCTTCTATGCCGTGCTCACTGGGGAGAACACAAGACCTCCAAGTGTTTACCCCTCCTGGTTAACTCTTGAGTCATCAGTTGAGACTCCAACCTCATCATCCTAAAAGCAGGCAGAGACAGAGGCAGACAAACAGATATGAGAGGAGAATGAAAATTGAAATTAAAAAGGACTAGGCCATGAGAGACTGTGATCCAGTCCAAGATGGAGTTTGGAAGACTATTTTCAATGCTCTCTTTTAGTTCTTTTCCTCCCTGTCTGCGTCCTTCCCCTCAAAGGTGCACTACTTTCTGTTTGGAATTATTGTATATGCATTATAGTTTGTATTTACTTTTGTATATATTTGAATATACTTTAATGTATCTATGCTGTCTCTCCAGATAAAATTTAAATTTCTTCTCATTCCCAATGCCTATTACAGTTTTAGGCACATCTTAGGCCTTTAGAAAATATTTATTGACTATTTAATTGAAAGGCAACATGTCTTTGTTATGGGTTCAATAGACTTTTTCTGGGTTAATCTGATTTCCACTGACAGATAAGACTGTTCCTGTGGGGAAATTTATTCAGAGTTCCAAGAAAACAATTTGTGAAGGAATTTTTGGAACCAACCTGCTCCTGAATCAATATTTCATGGTTGATAATGACAATAAAACTTTGCACTTAGAGAGCAGTTTAGATCTAAGGATCTCCTTGAATTTTGTAAGAAAAAACTCATTCAGAACTATCAAAATTCCTCAATTTTTGATAGTATTGTTTTCTTTTTCAATTCAAATTCTAAAAAAAAAAAACAAAGTTTCAAGTAAAAATAATCTCATATTCATGACTCAATACGAAACAACAATGAAGGTGTTGAGAAGTAAATGCAGTATGGGCTGCAGGAATAAGAGGCTCAACGTTCAGAACAGGGGAGGTCATAGTTCCACTGTCCTTTGTCCTAATCAGACCCATATTATGTTTAGACTGAAGCACTGCATTCTGGAAAGGATTTTGACAAGCTGGAGCACGTCCACAGAAGAATTACTACACTGGAGAAGGACCAGAAATTGTCTCTAATGACGCCTGGATGAAGGAAAGAGAAGGATGCATCAGGCTACTACTTCCTGGCTGATGTGATTGTGAGCAAGCAGATCACTTAACCTGTCTGTACTGTGGTTTCTTTACCTGTAGAAAGAAAGGATCAGACAATTCATCAGTAAGTAACCCATTGCTTACTGTGTATATGTCAGCCACGGGTGCTAGGGATATAAACACAAGTGAGACCATCATTGCCTTTAAAGAGTATGCAATCCCAAAGAGAGATAACAGCATGTTCACAGAGAAACAAATGTATGATATACATAAAATAAAGGTTCCATCACTTCTAAATCTTATAACACACTGAAATATTTGTTTCTAAAGAAGAAAGGACTCTGGTGGGGATGTCATTATAATCTTCCTCTATTTCAAGGGTTGTCATATGAATAAGGGATAAAACATGAGGGTTTTGGGGGATCTGAGAGTGGGACAAAAAACACTGGGTAAAAGTCACAGAACGGTGGATTGTTGATTCCATATAAGGAAAAAATCTCTTACAATTAGAGCTATTCCGACACAAAATGGGAAGCCTCCATAGGAATTCTTATCCCCAAAGGCCTTTCCCTGGAGGTGAGATAGTTACTGGTCAGGTATAATAAGAGATTCTTGCTGTGGCTGGAACTTATATAGATGCCTGTGAAAGTACTTTACAACTCTGAGATTCTTTGATCAGGATTTCAGATCCTTAGGATGAGAAGGAACCATTGAGGCATTTAGTCTATGTCCCAGTTGATATAGGAAGGATCACCTTAGCTCCTCTGAGGGGAAAGAGGATTGGTTCATCCATAACCTCTGTCTGAACCCTTCTAGCTATGCAAGACCCAGTGCCAGAATACTGCTAAATTCTTATATTTTAGCCAAAAGAGAGACACTAGTTCTAGAATATTTGGCCACTGCAATCTTGCTTCTGCCCACAACCTTGTCACCCTTTTGAATCATCCATTACTAAACAGACGGCCTCCTGAATAGAAGGTAGAAAAACTTGGAGTTTCATAGAGATTAGAAGAAAAAAGCAATTAACCTGACAGCAACATCCATATTCGCAATCTGCCAGCAGATGGAGCTACTGCAATAGCTTTTCCTCTATCCTAGCTTCATAATTTTTGGCTGACATGGGTTGTCACAGCTGAACAATGGCCTTAGAAACCAGCTAAGGTTATAGATTTGGAGCTGAAAGAATATCAGGACCAACTCCCTCATTTTGTGAATGAGGAAACTTGGTCCTAGAGTGCTTAAGCTCTGTGTCCAGGATCACATGTATCCGTCCTCTGACTCCAAAATCAGCACGCTCCCTTGAACCACTCTCCCCCTCCTCTCCCTCCCCATTTTGCAGAGGAGTAAACTAGGATCCTTAGTGGAGGAACCTTATTTTGTTCTCTAGTTCCAAATTTAGTGATCCTTCCCTTTCTTCTGTCACATTCCTCCACCTCCCTTGCTTCATTACATAGATCAGGATTAGATATTTTATTTTTCTTTATTTTCACATTGAATGCTTTCTTCCATTTAAAAAAAAAATACAATGCTGCGCATGGAGGTGGGGGTGGAGGTTGGAGGAAGATGGCATTGGAGCCAGAGCTTGCTTCTGTTCAATGTACCAGTACCTAAGAATATGCTACCAAAATCAAGTGGCTAGCACCACCTGTCACCAACCAAGGCTCTAGAGGTAGCTGCCAAGCTCTCTGAGCCTCTCTGGCTCACAACTGTCCCTGGCTCCATCACTGCATTGGTGGTGTTCATTTTCTAGTCTAGTGCTTTTCTTTGTGCTCAATACTTAGCACAATATAGCAATAGGCATTTGTTAAATGACAGAAATCTCTGGCCCCAAGGAGCAACCAGTAGGAACTACAAACACTTGCTACTCCTTTCAATTATTTCAGTGTCACATCTCCATCCTGCACCCTCTCAGCCCTCTGTTCTTACTATTTCCTGAACTACCTAAGTCTGCTTGGGAGTGAAGCTTCCATTTTTCCAGGGCCTGCAAAGGGTGCATGAAACGAAGCACTGAAGTTGGGACCAGGAGATGGGTGTGATTTTTGGTCAGCAACTTCCCCATTCTGGAACTTGGTTTATTCCTCTCTAGAAATGGATGGATAAGAGGCATTGTGATTGAAGGGGAAGAGTGCAGGATTTGAAGAGAGAGAACAAAAGAGAAAAATGTCATGAAACTTTAAAGGAAAGAGGGTATCAAGAAGGAGAGGAAAATAATTGCAGAGAAGTGGAGAAAGATGAGCAGAAAAAAGACCACTAGATTTGATTATTGTGAAACCATTAGTCAATTTGGAGAAAGGAGTTGCAGTTAAATGATGAGGTCAGAAGCCAAATTACTAGTGGTTAAAAAGAGTGTGAAAGGAAGGGTAGGCATTTATTGTTAGCTGGTTTACTTGAGGAGTTTAGCCAGAAAAAGAGAAAGAACTCTAGGGTGACAGCTAGCAGGGAAGTCACATCAAGTGAGTTTTTAAAGTCTGAGAGATATGTAAATCCATAGCTGTTATTAGAGGAGAGATCAACCAGGAAAGGTGAGATAAAGAAGAAATGAATTGTGCTGGTTAATGGTCTTTGCCAAGCAGTCTTAAGGTAGCAATTTGTCATGCTAGTAAGAAAAATCTCTCTTCCTGCTGCTTGTAGCCAGAATGCAATAGAGAATCTCTTAAGACTTAGCAAACTGGATGACAACTTCCCATTTCTATTGATTCACTTAAACACAAATAATCCTGTCATAAGAGCTCTATAGAAAGCACAGCTAAAGATTATGAAATCTTGAGCCAGAATCTTAAAGCATTAGGAGCACAGTTATTGTTTCACCATTGCTGACAAAGGCAAAAGCTTCAAAAAAAAAAAAAAGATATTGGGAAGATGCTATTGGAAAATGGGATGCGAACCCTACTTTAAAATATAAGGATGGCCTGAGGTGGAGTGAATCTTGAGAGAATTGGTCAGCAACAGAGGCTTAGGGGAGCGTGGTGCAATGGAAAGAATTATTAGATTTGTAGTTAGAGAAATTGGTTCCAATTCTAGTTGTGCTGCTTGCCACCTATGTGACCTCTCAGCATCTGTAAAATGAGAGGGTTGGCCTAGATGGAATTTAAGATTCCTTCCACTGCTAGAGCATTATCAAATAAATAACCAGCTAGCTTGAATGAGTTGGCAAATTAGTCATTCACCAAGTGGGGCCCGAGAGAAGGAGAAACTAGACAAGTCAAAGGAAAAAAGAAAGGAGTGGAGTAAAAAAGGGCAGATTCATTTCTAGAGATATTTATTAAGAAATGTTGTGCTAGCCTCTGGGGAGAGGAAAACTTTAGATAAAACAAAGGTCCTGTCTTCATGGAGTTTAGTCTTGTAAGGAGAAATAAAATACAAAGGCACATTAGTGGGGTTGAAGGGAAATTCAGAGAAAGTCCTAATCAGTTTGATGGGCTTACAAGTCCCCCAATAGAATATGGATATACCCATATGGCAACTTGTTAATAGGACAAAGTCTCTTTTGTAACTGGGGCTGCCCCCCCCATTATTGTTTATTCACAATGCTTAAAAGGTGGGCCCCCAGCTAAAAGAGCTCCTGGGCCAGTCTGAAAAATCACATTAGCTTTTTTGCCTTTTATTCACTTCTTTGCAGTTTTTTCCCCAGAGTACAGGGATTAGGAGGGGATATGTCCCCTCTAAGAAGCAGTCTGTGTGTCTTTAAGCAGAGATGCATGTCAGAGACAGACCCACTTGCCCATGAAGCCTGAAGGGAAAATTCCTGAGAGAGGACATTACTTGGGAGCAGGGAATATTCACTGTTGTCTTCGTATTGTCAGTTTCTTGCTCCATGCCTGGAACACAGTAGGTGCTCAATAAATGTTTATTGATTGAGATGGCCACAATCAGAACTTCCAAGATTTTCTGCAGAAACTTATGGCAAAAGAGCTCACATGCTTTCTCTCCTTGCCAGAGATGGAAGTTCATGGACAATATTTCCCTGTATAGAGAAGAGGAGAATCTTAATTTACTAGATTTCATGATCTCAGCCTTCTAACCAGAGAAGAAAGATTTCCTGAACTTTAGGGATTATCTCATAAGTAAATTCAAGAGTCTCCTAGAGAGAGAAAGAGTATATCTATTGGGAAAAGAAGAAGGTTTCCTGATGGCCACAGCACTAAAGCCATGACATGGGAGATAGCAAGAGATCAGGACCTCGTCAACTCCAAATATTACAGCTATTATCTTGAGTTAATTATCTGTATGGTCTAGGGGTGATGACATTGGTTTTTCCATGGGAACTCGGAACCACATGATGGCACTGTGGGTCTTGATGTCACTGGGTGGAGCTCAGAGGAGTTTATCCAAATGTCCAGAGATGGTCCCAATGACCCTCCAAGTCTGCTTCTCTTCTAAGGGGAGGTTATGAATTACAGTGAATATTGTATGTGTTTCCAGTTTCTATGAAGACACAAGTTATGGCTATTAGAACTCTATCTATGGCTACAGGAAACATTCTGAGTTTTCCCAGAGTGAATTCTAAGCAGAGACAAATGAGACAAAAGAAAAAAGGATCCTTTTGATTCAGATCACATCTGCTTCGTGTGATTACAGAGCCTGTGGGTGGGGAAGGAAGCAAGCCATATATTACATACATATATGACCATAATACATAATAGTATAAGAATTATGCTCCTTGCAAATCAGGATTGCTTCATTTATTGTTTTCATGTTTTCAGAACTTAGAACAGTTAAAAAGATAAAATCATTGTCTTATACAGTGTCTGGAACTTAATAAATGCTTATTCATTGATTGATGATAAATGATAATATAGCAAAGTTCGAAATAAAGTCTAAGGGAAGAAGTTGTTACCAATGGTAAGGATTAGGATTAGCACCCATAAAGGAGATGACATTTGAATGGGACTATAAAGAATTCAACAGGACAAATAAGAAGAGTGTTCCAAGTTTATAAGGATTACCATGGATAAAGGCATAGAGGTGGGAAAATACAGGCATTTTTGGTTAAGTGGGGGTCTTGCCAATGACTTTCACTGAAGAGTAGATCTCCTAAAGGAGAGGCATAGAATGTAAGACTAGAAAAGTAGTGGAGAGTCTTGAATGTTACATTATACAAGAAGGGTATCCTAACCAGCGGGAGAAACCCTGCCTATAACCACTGAGCACTTAATGAGAGGAAAAAGCACATCCAAAAGTCAGAGAAAGAGCAAAGCGAACAGGATGTTGGTGGTAGTGAGAACATTTTTGGCCTGCTTCACAATACTACCCAGTGTCTTACTATCATCACAGAGAAACCCAGATCTAATTACTCATTCTGACATTGCCAAGTAAAGTTGCAATAACTCACATTCATAATGTATTGTTCTCACAACAAACCCAATAAAACTGGGCACATTAATAAATATTTATTGACTAGTTGACTGGAAACAGACAAGTATTATGCCCATTCAGCAGATGAGGATACGGGAGCTCAGAAAGATTCAAATTTGCCCATAATCACAGGGCTAGTGAAAAGTAGAACTCTCATTTGAACCTAGAAACTCTGAGTCCAATATGCCTCCCACCATACCACATTTGTTCTCTATTACTTTTCCTTCCTGTGAGCATAAAGAGACACTGATATGTTCCTATGGCTGATATCATAGTACCCTGCAGATTCAACTATGAAAAATCCTATCTCTCAAAAATGGCATGGGCCAGAGGTTCTCACTTCTGGCACATTTTCTCCATGTCTACAAGGGGAAATTCTGAGATGCCTTTAGCTAGCTGGAAATCATGGACATGCTAAGAAGTCAATGTGGTCTTATGTGTAACTTCCAAAGTCTTTTTCTCTCTCTCCATGTATCTGATGTTGATTCCTAGAGTGAGTCTGGAACCACCCATATATTCTCTCTCAGAGGAAGGGAAGGGAAGGGGAAGGGGAAGAGGAAGCAGAAGAAGAAGGGCAAGGGTAAAAGGAAGGGGAAGGGGGAAAGGGTAAAAGAGAGGAAAGGAGGGAAGGAGGGAGGCAGGAAGGAGGGAGAGAGGAACAAAAAAAAGAAAAAAGAAAAATGTTTCCCTTATCCAAAACCATCACACAACTCCTCCTCATAGTTATGTCTTTTATTGCATCAGCATTCTCTCCACCAGTCAGGAGAATCATGGAAAATACCCCAGGCTTGGATAGAAACCCAGATTACATGTGTAACTCATTCTGATCCACCCAAAATATTTTTATTTTATTAGGATCACTCTCCCCCAAATACAGAACATATCCTCCAAGAAGTACGTATTACATCCACAAGGGGATCTGGGAGATAAGAGTTTGGGGGTGGAATCTCCCCCATAGCACTTGTTCTTTATTCATGTAAATTATCTGGGTAAGAGATAGATTTAAATATTCTTGATTGTCCAAAGCCTGGTTCAAAGTGGAGGAGATGGAAGTTTCCATAACCAGTGGCATGTAGAACACTGGGAGGTATGGAGGTATGATTGTGGTGGAGATAAGCTTCAAAATTTGCTTTTGTAGAAAAGCTGGCCTTAAATCTTTTGGGGTCAGGCCCTTTGCCCCTAGTTTGGAAACAACTTCTTTTTGACAACGAGAAGTCTTTGAAAGTTTTTGAACAGAGAAATGGTAGGATGAGTAAGATGATTACTCTTCCTCCTCCCCCAGTACTGTAATACTGAAGCTTGGTTAAAAGTCTATTTGTCCTTTTTTTTGCTTAAAAAACCCTCCAAAACATAAAAAAGGAAAAAAAAGGAAAAAAAGAAAAGAAAAAGACAGGAATGGAGGGAGGGGAACAGAGAGATAGACTGAAAGAGACGGGGAGGATGGAACAGAAAAAGATTGAAATAGAGGTGAGAGGGAAAATGAGAACAGGGAACAGACAGACAGGGAGTATCTAAAGAGGGAGAAGCTAATGGATATATTTCAGTGAAGAAAAAGGAAGTATGATGAAGTTCTACCCATGAAAGCTGACTAATTCTGCTGGAATTTGTGAGAGATGAAGGAGGTTAATTCAGCAAAATGTCCCAAAGACACTGTATGCTAGCATTTCCCATTCAAGATAATAGGGCAAATCTTTCTTTGCAGGGGTTGAGATTGCTGAGGATTTAGTGAGGAGGCTTATAACAATGCTGAGAATCCCAAATGAATAAAGAGCCAATGATAGCTGTCTTCAAGTATGATTAGCAATCGGATGAAAAAAAAAAAAAAAAAAAAAAAAAGGAAATATGGAACCTGGGAGAGCATATTTCCCTCTTTGCAAACCCAGAGCTGAGAATCTTGGGCTTCCTCATCTGAACCTGGCAAGATTAAATGATATTCCAGAGCTGACTCATCATCAGAAGGGAGGGCTGACTTTGGGGCAGACAGCAAGGAAAGCCACTGCTTATACTGCTGATGAGATCATTAACCAGGCAGCTCATGAGCAACACTATTACACCATGGGCTTCTCTGTCTGTCCAGCAAAGAAACCCAAATCCACAAGCTTCACTAACCTCAGCAATGTACCTCTGACATAGATCTCCTCATGGGGTATACCTCAAAGGCGGCATTCTTGCCTGCATTATGAGATCCGTCTGTTCTTAAGGGCAAAGGCAACACACACACACACATAGATTAAAATGAGTGGGTTGGACTAGAATGATTTTTAAGGCTGCTTCCATCTCTAACATTCTGGGCTTCTGTGATCACATATAGAAGCTCTGTCAACAAAATGAAAACTATTGGATTGAAAGTCACTTCTCTGGGGTTTTCAGATATCTTTTTTTTCGTGGGGGGAGCAATTCAGATCAGAGAAGGATAGACAGGAAGCATAACTGCAATATGCTTCTGCTCAAGGTTGCTGTTAGTGGTTCCCTGGGGGAAGATTGGGGCAGAAGTTTCCACTTGGGTCCATTCTTAGATTTCAAGTATCCTTGATACTCTCTGAAAATGGATTATCTAGATTTTCCAAGGAGGAGGGTGCTCTACATATTGGGGTGTTCTCTTTGTCCAAGAGTGACATGATATCACTCTCTGCTCCTCTTTGTAGAATCCATCTCTCATTATTAACCAATCAGAGATGACTTCAAGGACATATAAGCTATGAGTCCACTGCTTATAAGGGTCACTGACCTTTTATTTAAAATTCTGGCATTGTTAATAAAATATACCCAGAAATTATATCCCCAAAACTTTTTTAAAAGTCACAGTAGGAAAGCATGAGCAGTGTAAGATTAATTCTAGATGGATTTTGAAATTTGTTACATTTTCTTTGCACACAAATTCACCCATCTTTTGCACTTCACTGTCAATATCAAGGGCACTACCATTCTTTGGTTGTCCCAGGGTTTCAACCTCATCCTTATTCTCTACTCTTGACTGAAACTTCTCTTTTTAAATTCACTAATGATCTCTTAGTGAACAAATTCAAGGGTCTTTTCCCAATTTTCATCGTGCTTGATCTCTCTGCAGTATGAATTCCCCTCTTTTCCTAGATACTTAGTCTCTCCTCTTTGGATGGAAAAGAATAGGTGAGTCATCTACAAAAATTCTTATCTGCATAATTTTAAAACCTGGAAGAGTTTCAATGTATTTTGAACCAGCTTATTAAAAATATAAAAATGTCCCATTTTCTTATTAGTAGGCAAGAATAACTGATTAGAAAATAGAAATTTACTAGCTGAATTTTTTAAAAATATAGAATTGCTGGATGGGACTGAAATATGCATATGATAATTTAGTGAGTAAAGTCAATGATGATTATCTTCCATTTGACCTATGTGTCTTTGTGAATTATCTGTTTTAATTATAGCCCTTAAATTGAACTTAGAACCAGACTGAATCACATAACCAGACTGAATCAGAAAGTGTTAGACCAAAATTTAAAAATAATAAAGCATATTTATTTGCAATGTTCTTACTAAAAATACCATTAATAACAGCAAGTTAGTAAGAACAAAAATGGATTTATGCCATTAATAAATAAAATATTATTTTCAAATTTTATTTTTATTTCATTTTCTTAATTGCTATTTTCATGTAAGTTTTACAATGTATATAAATATGGTAGAGAAGTACATTATAAATGTACTTATAAATAAGCACATTTACATCTTTGGGGCATATATACAAAACCCCCTTTTTTTCTAATAAGAATATAAGATTAAGAAAATTTAGAGAGGGATTTCCTAATGGAAAAGGATTATGTTCAGAGAGTGTCATAAAAGATACAAGTTCTACCACAGCTGGGACATGTATTTATCAAAGACAAACCTCTAGATGTTAAGTGTAGGAGACAGACAGCAACAGATAGACACAACATCCTGGGAACCCAGACACTCCCCTCTCCTTTCTGTGACCACCATTCCCAAAGGCAGGGAAAATTAACAAGGGCATACATATGCAAACAAGACAGCTTCAACCAGGATGCCTAAGTTCATCCATGAACTATACCTCGAACTTCCTTTCACTCTGCCTTCCATAAAAATCTCTCAATCATAGCATCTCATAGTGGAAAGGAATAGGTCATTTAGTCCAGTGTGTGTGTACCTGAAACCACAAACCCCTGTATAATTCCTCCTTCCCTCAGGTGGTTTTTCCATCCCAGACTTCCAAAGGAACTCATTACCTTCCAAGGCAGTCCATTTCTCTTTTGGACAGCTCCAATCATTCTTTATAAAAGGTGTCCCCAAAGACTTAGTGAACTTTTAAGCTTGAATAGTTTTAAACTGCACTAAGACTTTTGAAATTCTCTTCATAAATTTGCAAACTATTTATATGGAATTGAGTGCTCCAACTTTTTGTAGGATCCTAGATTTAGAATTGAAAGAGAGTTTATAAATAAGCTAATACAACTCACTCCTCATACAAATAAGGAGAAGTTCAGTGCCTTGCTCAAAGTCATACAAGTAGTAAATAGCATAGTCTTACTTGGAGTACTTACTAGGAATCCCTACTTCTGAACTTAGGTCCTCAGCCTCCATGTTTAATGTTCTTTCCAATATCCCATGCTTCCTCTTCTTTGGTTCTAATTGTGTCCTCAGGGAATAGGTAATCTCTTCCACAAAGAACCTTTCGAATATTTGAAAAAAAAAAGTTATTATGCACCCCCATCCATCCACTTCTTCCTGATGCCAAGTATTCTTTTCTCTGCTAAATATCTCTGCTTTCTCCAACAAATCCTTGAATTGAACCTATATCTCCAAACAAGCCTTCTTTATTCTACTCTCTTCATCTGGTTACTCCAACATTGAGCAAAAAATGTTGAAGTTAACTTCCCAAATGATTTGGTTCCATCTACACAATGCTGTTTTCCATTTCTCTTCTCATCATTCTAACAAGGAAAATAAACCAAAACAAAACATTACCAATGAATTTTTACACTGAACCACTGAAAGCATTAAGATTTTAAAATGCCTAGATTTTAATGACAATTGAATTTATAGAGTAAAGATAACCCTAAAAAATCTTTCACTAGTTTTCTAAAAAGCTAAAAATAAATTGAAGCTATTTCAGTCATAATTTCAGAGGCAACATCTGTGGTATTTATTTATGTCACCCTCCCCCTTCCAATTTTCTGTGAAAATTTCCTTCTAAAATGTGGGGGTTTTTTTAAATTTTGGAAGGAATTTTCAGGGAAATCTCTCACTACCTTTTACATTCAACCTTCACTAATCATTTAAGGTTTGTACCCCCATGTGCCAAAAATGTAATAACTTTAGACAAAGTTAGTTATAATCTAGATCTCTGAACAATTTTTCTTCAACAATTTGTCACATTTCTAAAAAGTGCCATTAAAACGAAAGGCTGAGTTAAGCAAGGAAGTAAGGTTTCAAGAAATTGTGTGTAAAAGAGAGAGTGAGGAATGATTTGCAGAAGACTGAAAAGTGGCATATAAATTGATTTGATTAAAATTTCATTTTGTTTTACATATAAAGCTTGAGATTTGAATACATTTGGTCTCAGAAATGGAGAATGAGCCATATGCGGCAGTTCCATATTACTGCTGGCCTTAGATTTGAGTACTTGACACCCCAGCCCAAGGGAGTCAGAGAGAAGACAGAGATAAAGAAGGAAGAGAAGGAGCAAGGCAGAACTTCTCTCTCATTGCCTTCATCTCTACCAGCATAGCCTATTCCATCCTACATTTGTAGCTAGTGTGAAAAAGTCTTTTAATTCTTTGTCTACTTTGGTGATAGATAGATAGATAGATAGATAGATAGATAGATAGATAGATAGATAGATAGATAGATATAAAGAAAGATAGATAGATATTGAATGATAGAGATTGATAGAAATTGAAAGAGATGAATAGATAGATGTATTAAGAGATAGAAAGATACATAGAAAGAAGGATGGATAGATGGATAAATGGATAAATAAATAAATCACTCTTCTCTTAGAGAACAGTTGTCTAATGCCTAGAGCTATCATTTTCCATTTTGAAGATCAAGATACTAACTGTATGACTTTGAAAAGTCACTTAATATCTCAGTGTCTCAGGAAACTCTAAATCTACAAGTTCTGGAGAAGATGCCCCTCTGCAGTGGCAGAAGAAATTCTTCTTCAGAGTAATGTAAAATTAATATATATATGTATATATATATATATACATATATATATATATATATATGTATGGGCTTAATCCAAAACAAAAAAAAATTTTCAAAAATAAAACCAAACCAAACCTGAGGTATAGGAAGAGAGCAGATTAAGGAAGAAAATTTCTTTTTAAACAAATTTTCAGAAGTGTCTAAGGAAATACTTATTGGAGGGAAACAGATCAGTAAGTCTGATAATATTCCTATTCATAAGACTGTGACATAGTTTGCTTTGGTTGGAGATAGATTGAAAAGCATAATATCATAGCACAGAATATTATAACAAGATGAGGATATGCTCAGCCCTTGTTATATTAGAACTAATTTCCCTAGCAACTCTGTTAGTTGTGTGCTTTTCATTTGCTTGAATGATTCATCCTAAAACACTGACCTACTCTGTTTACTTTCTAATGAAAATCTACATAGAACAGAAAATGAAAAAAAAATTCTGTTCTGTTTAATCACCAGCATACTGTATATTTGTCTAAAGACTCTGAAGTTTCTAATTTAACAATCTTAGATTTGCAATTTGAGATTCTGACTACAGCTTCCAGGGACCAGAAAATTAACCCAGTTGTGAGAACAAGTTGATGATTTCTGCAAATAAATAACAAATAATCTGTCTAGTAGTTGCCAAGAGGATGTTGTCTAGACAATTCCCTTTCTATGCCTGGATTTAACAGGATCCTTATTTAGAAGGTGAAATAACATGGAGAGGAAGTATCCAACTCACATATGTGGGGAAAGGGAGCAGAAACCACACAGACACAAAGACACCCCTGCAATTCTTAACTGTTAAAAGTCTGATCATTGTTATCGATCACACTAATAAAAGCATATGCAATTAATCAGAATCAGCCTTGCAAAAATTTAGTATATCCAACCAGAGAAAAAACAACAATGAGGTTAGGTTTGCATAAGTCTCAGGATTGCATAACCCTGAGGTTCATATGAGGGTGGGTGAAGGTCCTGTTATATTTTAGTGACTTAACAGGGAGGCCATTACCCCAATGTGAAAGTGGGAATAGCACTGGCAGGCTGGATCCAGGGTGTGGTGCCCTCACTTTTGTCCCAACACCAGAAGGCTGTTGGTTTGACCAGTGTTCTAATGAGTTCTGAGATTCCTTGACCAAAAGGAATAAGCAGAGTTCCAACAGATAACTCAAAATCATTAAATCTTGAAGGTAATCCACATTTCTTAATTTACAAAGGAAGGAACTGAGACTTGGAGACATTAGATGACTTTACCTATGTCATATAGCTAATCAGTGTCAGAGCTGAGACAAGAACCAAAACCTCCTGATTCTTTCTCCAGATCAGGCACCCATTTTTTCTCCATCAAAATTGGATAAATTGATTTTCTTACTTATTTCCCTCTTAGTGAAAAAACGAGTAAGTCATTTTAAAAAATGTTTACTTACAAGGCTATTCTGTTTTGTTCTGAAGAGTGAAAAGGCATAATGGACATTTTTATTATTTATAGTAAATAGAAATGATGTTTCTTAAATCACTAAAGCATCTCTTATTAACTTTTACAGTAATATGAATACAGATTTCAGGTAGGGAAAGCCAGGCACTGTTATCTTAACCCTTGAGTAATCTGCCTCTGCTACAGCTACTAAGTAGGAACCACATTTTAAAAAGCATATTCCTGCCTCTACCAAAACAGTTTTTCAGCAAGCAGTCATATTTGCGAAGAATAGCATTATTGGCAACAGCATCTTCTGACAGGAAAGATGGTAACATTAGAAAAAAAAAAACCTGAGCACATTCTGTTCTTTTTAAAATTAACGCAAGCCATGCAAAGTTGGGAAGGGCAGCAGAAAATAAACATCTAGAAAGAAGACTAGCAGCTGTTTGTTGTTATCATTATCATATCATTATTTTTAAATTGAAATGAATAGAGCTCATAATGTATTTTAGACATCACTAAAAACTACTCATTTTACTCGCTTACAATTTGAAAAAGAACCATAGTTGCCTACCAACAATCAGTGAGTATTTATTAAATACCTATTGTGTGAAATCCCTGAATTGGAACTTGAAGAGACAAAGAGAAAAAAAAAATGAAATAATCCCCACTCTTAATGATCTTCCAATTTAAAAGAGGAAGCAACATATATACATTCAGTACATATGGGAATATATACAACATGAATAAAAAGAGATCTAAATATAAATATATACAATGTAGTTAAACAGAAGCTTGGGAGGGAGGGAAGAAGGGTACTAGCAATAGTAGAGATCAGGAAAAGCTTCTTGAAGACATTAATGCTTGAGTTGGGTCTTAAAGAAAAGGAGACACTCTGAGATAGTGGAGAGAAAAGTGACATTTCTAATCATGGTGGGCAGCCAGTGCAAAGGCACAGACACAGACGATGGAATATCTGGCAGAAAGAAGGGAGAGAAGGCCAGTTTTGCAGCATCATAGCATGTCCTTTTTCCTTGGGGCAGCCTTCCAGCATCCTTGAATTTTTTATTATTCATGCAGCAGTCAGGGGTATTGTCCAAACAAGCATGATAAAAATAAAATAAGCTACATGTAACGTGGTGCTTGGCAACAAGAATCAAGTGACCAGAAAAGATGTGTGTGCACATAGAATCAGTTACAAGCAAAATTGGGATGTAAGAGAACTCTGGATGATCAAGAATAGAGGATCATGGATTTATAGAATGTCAACTAGAAAGGATCCATCCTTTAAAGATAAAAGGTGGAAACTGAGGCTGAGAGAGAAAATCATTTGCTCAAAATTGCCTGTCAGGTAGCTGGGCAGCGCCACATTGCACAGAGTGCTGGGTCAGGGAGACCTGAGTTCAAATTTGACCTCAGATACCTACTAGCTGTGTGATCCTGAGCAAGTCACTTAACCCTATTTTCCTTGGTTTCCTCATCTGCAAAAAATGAGACGGGAATGGCAAAACCCTTCTATTCCTTTGCCAAGACCCAAATGGGGTCATAAAGAGTCATGACTAAGACAATTGAATGACCAAAAAAATTACATAGGATGCAGTAGAATCAGGATTCAAAGTCAGCTCATGTGATTATAATTCCAGGGCTCTTTTCTCCTCTGGCCCATTGCTTCTCCCTCTTAAAAAGGGATAAGATCAATGCCATTTCCTAGTAGCTCCATGATATTAGCAATACAGTCTCTGTTTCAGGCCTTTTTGACATATCCCCTGCCATGTGGTTAAAGATCAACTCTCTGACATCACTAGCAACCATGTCTGCTCTGTTAGCCCTCCAATCATAGAAAAAAATACTTTAAAATAGAAGGTTTTAATCTAGGTTCTGTGGATCTCCAAGGGACTCTGCAAATCTGGATAGAAGAAAAATTATTTCATAGGATTTCATAGGATTATAAAGAAAACCAATAACATTGAAATGGAAGCATTTTTATTTCAGTGTGATTGGTTTATAATCCTATGTGTTTTGTCCATTTAAATACAACATTCTGAAAAGAGGTCCATAATTTCACCAGAGTTTTAAAGGGATCTATGATTCAAAAAAGGGTAAGAACCTCTATTTTTAAAATAACAGAATCATAAATCTTGTATTGAAAGAGACATTTGAGGTCACCTTATCCAACCCTCTCACTTTAGAGGTTCAGAGAGCTTAAATCACTTGTCCAAAGTCACATATCAGAAATGGGATTCTAAATCAGATTCTGTGACACACACACCCCATTGTGTTGTATCACTATATTATGCTGCATCCCATTAGTACAATCTTTCCATTTTACTAAGGGGACAACAACTGAGCTTCAAAAAGGTACTAGGATTTTCTTACGATCAATGGATAACAGAGACTCAGGTCTCCTAATTCCAAATCCAGAGCTTTTCCCCCCAAATATTTCGTTTATCTGCTAAAGATCAAGTCTAAGGAACAGTTGTTAAATTAATCTGCTCTGATCTAAGAAGGAAATTCAAGTGAAGGTAATTTGTTTCTGTCCTGGGTAATCTGGATGACCTTAACCTTCATTCCACTTTCACTTTTCCAATTCTAAAACTGTGGGTTGATTTAATGTTCCCTCTAAATTCCTTTGTCTACTCATCTGTTTCTGCTTCCATTCAGTGTCATGATCAAAGATCTTTGAGAGAGGATAGAGAATGGGAATGATACCAAAGAGCTAATAATAATAATTTTTAATAAAAAGAGAGGAGAGCCTGCCAAGTTTCAATTACTGAGCTGGTCTTTAATTCCTATTAAAATTCTAGAAGGTGTCATTGAAGGGGAATTTGAAAAGAAGCCAGAGATCACAGAGATCAAGTGTGGTTTCATCAAGAATAGCCTAGATCCAAGCTAACTTTATTCCTTCATTTTAGAAAAATTATATGTATATATGTATATATACATATATACATACATGTTATTAAACATGTAAGAGAATAAACATTTAAAACACTTACTATGTAGCTGGAGACAGGTAGATAGCTTAGTGAATAGCATCCTGGGCCAGGAGTTCAAATCCAACCTCAGACACTAGCTATGAGACACTGGACAAGTCACTTAACTTCTGCCTTAATTCATTGGATAAGGAAATGGCAAACTACTCCAGTATTTTTGCCAAGAAAACCCATGGACTATATGGTCCAAAGTGTCATGAAGAGTCAAGTATGACTTAGTGACTTAACAACAGCATGTACTAAGTGCTTGATATATATTATTTCATTTGATGCTCACAACAAGCCAGTGAGGTAGGTGCTATTATTATCCTCATTTTACACTTGAGGACATTGAGGCAGACAAAGATCAAGTATTTGAGTCTGGATTTGAACACAAGTCTCTCTAATTTTAGACCCAGTGAGCTATCCACTATACCACCTAACTACCTCCAGTAAAGATCTAGTTTTTCACATTTTAGGAAGATCATTGAGATACTGGATAGGGTTTAAACAATGGTGACAAAATGATGAAAGGCCTAAAACTTATTCCATGTGAAAATAATAACTGTCTGACAGAATCCACATACAGCTGGCCAGAGCTATGCTGAGGACCTCAAAAGGAGAAGAACTTCAGACTATTGCCAAACCTCCTAGGGATGTTCTATTTTTAAGTGAAAAAGATTGAAGATGTCGATGATCTTGTGAACTTCCAAAAAGCCACCTGCTTGGATGAATACAGAGAGGTTTGGAGAGACTTGCATGAACTGATGCTGAGTGAAATGAGCAGAACCAGAAGATCACTATACACTTCAACACTGATACTGTATGAGGACGTATTCTGATGGAAGTGGATATCTTCAACATAAAGAAGAGCCAACTCACTTCCAGTTGATCAATGATGGACAGAAACAACTACACCCAGAGAAGGAACACTGGGAAGTGAATGTAAATTGTTAGCACTACTTCCTATCTACCCAGGTTACTTATACCTTCGGAATCCAATTCTTAACGTGCAACAAGAAAATGGGATTTACACACATATATTGTATCTAGGTTATACTGTAACACATGTAAAATGTATGGGATTGCCTGTCATCTAGGAGAGGGAGTAGAGGGAGGGAGGGGAAAATTTGGAAAAATGAATACAAGGGATAATGTTATAAAAAATTGCTCAAGTATATGTACTGTCAAAAAATTTGTAATTATAAAATTAATTTTTAAAAAAAGCCACCTGCTTGACTCAGCAGAGATACAGCCTCATTCAACCATCAGCCATGCAACATCCCAAAGTGAATTTGGTGGGGTGAATACTACATAGAAACTTTATTAAGTTTCAACCAATTATCCCCAGGGACTAAGATGATATAGAGAAAAATATCTATGTCTTTAGGTGTTAAAGGAAAATGTTTGTGACTTCTGTTCTTGCTTTATCATTGCAATAAATATTCCTTTGCAAAAGTTGCTAATTGTTTCCATGAAATAATTAGGTGTTAATCAGTGGCTCAAGATCCCATACTCAACCATTTTCTTCTTGGTATTGACCCTTTATTATTTAGAACCTAACCCCTACCAGGATATCTACAATGGTAATTATATAGTTGTCAATGGAAAAATTCCCTCCCCTTCCCGATCACCTTGTAATTGTAAGTAGCACTTGTAGGTACTCTATATGGATAGTGATGAGTGAGTAATAGCCTTGTCTCCCTACTCTCCCCCCCCCCATACTCATCTTTTGATTTGAGTGGAATTGTGCACCACAGAAAATATGGAGACATGATTGGGTTGTAATCACCATTGCAGTTTTCATTATATTATTTTTCCTTCTAAACTAAAGTTCTTAACCCTTTTTGTAATTTGGCAATCTGGTAAAATCTGTGAACTCATTCTCAAAAAATTGCTTTAAAATATACATATATTAAAATTTAGTTGTCAAAATATTTTTTAAATAAATTAATGGACCCCAGGTTAAGAACCCCTCTTCTTTTTTTGTTGTTGTTTGCAGAAGAAGTGTTTCTTTTTAAATTTTTTATTATAGCTTTTTATTTACAAGATATATGCATGGGTAATTTTTTAGCATTGACCCTTGCAAAACCTTCTATTCCAACTTTTCCCCTCCTTCCCCCCATCCCCTCCCCTAGATGGCAGGTAGACCAATACACGTTAAATATGTTAAAGTATATGTTAAATACAATATATGTATACATATCCATACAGTTATTTTGCTGCACAAGAAAAATCGGACTTAGAAATAAGGTAAAAATAACCTGAGAAGGAAATAAAAAATGCAAGCGGACAAAACTAGAGACTATGTTGTGGTTCATACTCATTTCCCATAGTTCTTTTGCTGGATGTAGCTGGTTCTCTTCATTATTGAACTGATTTGGAACTGATTTGGAAGAACCCCTCTTCTTACAACAACCTCCCAATGTGCATTCCAAACTTTTCTAATACTGTGGAGGACCTCACCATCCTTCCAATTATCTAAATTTGCCATCTTGGTGTCATACTGAAATTCTCACTTGCATTCACTCCTTATTTCCAAGTAATGGCTGAATGTAGTTTGTTCAATTTATACATCAATATGTCTAGAATCTCTCCTCCTTCCTTGTGTTCCCTCAGCTGCTATACTAATTCAGGATTTGCTCACCTCTCCTCTGGCTTGCTGGAGAGAATAAGGCTTTAACTATTGTGTAACCCTGTCTCCCTTAAATCCAATTCATATGCAAGTTATCACCCCATGAATGTCATTGCTTCTCTGAAAATGAAGGATCAACAGCAAACAACAACAAGAACAAATTCATCTCCCTGCATTGTCTGTCGCCTCCCCAATCCATCCTCCACACAACAGCTAAGATTTTCGTTAAGCACAGGATGTAAACATATTACTCTCTACTAAATGAATTCCAATGGCTCTCTGTTGATCTAAGATCAAATATGAACTTCTTTCTTTGGGTTTTAAAGTCCTTTATAAGTTGTTTCTAACCTATCTTTCCATCTCATTATGTATCTTTCCATTTTTTGCATATTACCATATATCCAAACTGGTCTTTTTGCTCTTTCTCCTACTCTCACTTGAGCACAACTAAATTATTTAATATCAACAGGGAATTAGGTATGACCCCATCCATTAGTCAGAATCATGTTAAAGAAGAGGGAATTTGTTTTACTGCTTATATGACAATCGAGATATTTAACTTTAGTTTGTTATTTTTGCATTATATATGATGAATACCACAGAGAAATGATTCCTTTGCAAAATTGTCATATTCACTATTAAGACCTATTATTTAATGGTCATATTATCTGTTTTTAAACTAAAAAAATTCTTTAAAAGTTTAACCTGACTTTATTTATGCTTATTGATCAAATTAACTTGATAATGAAATAAAAATAATCATTCTTACATGCATATCTTACTCAATATACAGGAATCTCCAGCTAGATGGCACAATGAATAAAGTACCAGCTTTGAAGTCAGGAAGACCTGAGTTCAAATCTAGTCTCAGACACTCCCTAGCTATGTGACCCTGGGCAAATCACTTAACCCCAATTGCCTAAGCAAAAAAAAAAAAAAAAGAAGAAGAAGAAGAAGAAGTATACAGGAATCTTTTGAAAATAAAGAAACATATTAGACCACATTTCACTCAGTAAAACATTATTATTTTTTTAAATTTTATTTATAATTTTTGACAGTATATATGCATGAGTAATTTTTTTATAACATTATCCCTTGTATTCATTTTTCCAAATTATCCCCTCCCTCCCTCTACTCCCTCCCCTTGATAACAGGCAATCCCGTACATTTTACATGTGTTACAATATAACCTAGATACAATATATGTGTGTAAATACCATTTTCTTGTTGCACATTAATTATTAGCTTCCGAAGGTATAAGTAATCTGGGTAGATAGACAGTAGTGCTAACAATTTACATTCACTTCCCAGTGTTCCTTCTCTGGGTGTAGTTGTTTCTGTCCATCATTGATCAACTGGAAGTGAGTTGGATCTTCTTTATGTTGAAGATATCCACTTCCATCAGAATACATCCTCATACAGTATTGTTATTGAAGTGTATAGTGATCTTCTGGTTCTATTCATTTCACTCAGCATCAGTTGATGTAAGTCTCTCCAAGCCTCTCTGTATTCCTCCTGCTGGTCATTTCTTACAGAACAATAATATTCCATAACCTTCATATACAATAATTTACCCAACCATTCTCCAATTGATGGACATCCATTCATCTTCCAGTTTCTAGCCACTATGAAAAGAGCTGCCACAAACATTTTGGCACATACAGGTCCCTTTCCCCTCCTCAGTATTTCTTTGGGATATAAGCCCAATAGCAGCAATGCTGGATCAAAGGGTATGCACAGTTTGATAACTTTTTGGGCATAGTTCCAAATTGCTCTCCAGAATGCTGGATTCTTTCACAACTCCACCAACAATGTATTAGTGTCCCAGTTTTCCCACATCCCCTCCAACATTCATCATTATTATGATAAAACATTATTATTTTACCATTATTAATTAATAAAGAAATTGTTTATATTTAGTGAATGTAAAAATGCATTATACCATCAAGAAATACAATAAAAATTGTTTATTTCATCCCTATCACATCATTTCAACTCTTTACTTTTTTGAACAGGAAAGGATTAGAGCCAGAACTAGGGTAGTTGTCATATAAAAAAAAGGGGGATGAAATCAAAAGATGTTGAGGAGGTCTTTTTCCTTCATGTTTGACTCATCTTTCTCTTTTTTATCTCTTAATGCTACAAATATATACTTATGACCCTATTCCACTCCCTTCTTTAGCAATATCTTAATATTATACATATGTAATATCTAGACAAATCACATTACATTATTTCCTTTCCTTGCTTCCTAACATGGTAAATTGTGAAGTTAAGAAAGCTAGCCTTTTATAAGACTTTACAAGTAAAAACTCATATCCTCTATATTCTCTATCTTCTTTTTCCCTCACTGTGAATGCTAACCTTGATTTTGTTACAGTATACTACATTTGAAGATCAAATGATACAAGACACAGAAAAGCTATATGTTAAAGCACTATATTAATATTAGAGAGAGACAGGTGACTCAGTGGATAGAGCTCTGGCCTAAAATCAGGAAAACCTGAGTTCAAATATGACCTCAGATGCATAGTGGCTGTATTACTGGGCAAGTCACTTAAATTCTATTTGCTTTAATCCACTGGATAAAGAAATGGCAAATCACTTTAGTAACTTTGCCAATGAAACCTCATGGACAGTTACCATGCTACCATTCACCGGGTCATGAAGAGTCAGCAATGATTAAATGACCACAACAATACAATATTAATGTTGGCTATTACATAGATGGGTGCGGAAAGGGAGACTAAGGATCCATAATTAATACTAGTTGTTATAGCATTGCCATTTTGGTTTGAGTATGAGCATCTCCAGATATAGGCTATTTCTCTAAAATTTATTATCTTTGAAAGGAACAAACGTTTTTGTGTACACACACACACACACACACACACACACACACACACACACACACACAAATACCAGCAATTATAGGTTGTAATCAAGGTTCAAAATAAATTAGATTTGGAAGGATAATATATCCTATGTTCAAAACAGTACAGTTCCTTTTGGGGAGCAGGGTAGTGAGGGTAATCTTGTAATATTTACTAGAATGTTGGAACATAGTTTAAAATTTTAATATCTTTTCAATTTATTGATGGAAGGTACTAGTCAAAATCTTTGTGGACAAGTAGGTTTCTCTAAATTACTTTCCAAATGCTCTAAATTACTATTGATGAGAGAAATACAAATTAAGACAACACTGAGCTATTACTTCCCACTTCTCAAATTAGCTAAGATGAAAGGAAGAGATAATGATAAATGTTGGATGTGGGAAAACTGGGTCACTAATACATTATTGGTAAAGTTGTGAACTGATTCAACCATTCTGAAGAGCAATTTGGAACTATGTCCCAAAATGTGCATATATTGGGTTTGTATCCCAAGAAGATCATAAAAAAGGAAAATTGGACAAAATGTTTGTAGCAGCCCTTTTTTAGTGGTTAGGAACTGGAAAGTGAGTGGATGCCCATTAGTTGGGGAATGGTTGAATAAATTATGGTACATGAATGTTATAGAATATTATTGTTCTATAAAAAACTATCAGCAAGATGATTTCAGAAAAGCCTGAAGAGACATGTAAGTGAATAGAACCAAGAGACCATCATACACAGCAAAAGCAAGATTATGTGATGATCAACTGTGATGAACTTGGCTCTTCTCAAGAATTAGGTGATTCAGGTCAATTGCAATAGACTTGGGATGGAGAAAACCATCTACACCCAGAGAGAGGACTATGGAGATTGAATGTGGATCACAACATAGTGTTTTCACCATTGTTGTTGCTGTTGTTGTTTGTTTGCTTGTTATTTTCCTCTCATTTCCCCCCCTTTTTGATTTGATTTTTCTTGTGCAGCATGACAAATGTGGAAATATATTTAGAAGAATTGCACATGTTTAACTTATATTGGATTACTTGCTTGTAATCCTAAGGAGAGGGAAAGAAGAAGGGAAGGAGGGAGGGAAGGAGGGAGGGAGAAAAATATGGAACACAAGATTTTGCAAGGTGATTGTTGAAAACATTTTTGCATGTATTTTGAAAAATAAAAAGCTATTATGAATTACTTTCTAGGCTATTTCATGATAACTCATTCAATGCTCCTCCCTTTAAAATGAGCTAATGCATCATTATTATGATATTACAAAACTCACATAACCCTCAACCTTCTCAGTGATGAGGACATTGATGGGTGACCTTTCCCCATGAGTCAAAGGCCTTAAAGAGTTGATAGAAAAACCACAGTTAGGACTCAGAATTCCTAACACTCTCTTCTATGTTCTGGATATCTGACCACAAGACAATGTCACTTCACAACAAAAGCACAAAAGAAACTTAGCTGTACTGGATGAGTTGAGAGATGCTACTGACCACTTACTATTACAAGTTATAGGATAAAAAACCCCTACAAGTTCATCATCTGGTTTGTTGTTTTGGGGGGTAGAGGGGTTGTTTTTATTTTTGTTTGTTTTTTTAAGCAAATTTCCAAGCAGGTGTATAAAGAAAGGTAAAATTCCCATTGCTCCAGTCCCACCAGGAAAAATCTGCAGAAGAACTTTATGGGAACTTTAAGCCTGCAGGTTCCTGACTTTTTCTGTCTTTTCTTTCCCTTTCTGGAACATGCCAGAGACCAGAATTCCTGAGAATGAACCTTCCCAGTCTCTGAGGTTACCTCATGGGTAACACGCTTAAAAATAACACCAAATTATAGGCCACACTCAGATTTTATACAAACCAGATATGGAAAACGGGGGATATAGCCCATATTTACTCTTGTCTGGGGTTTCTTTACCAGGCAACAAGAAGAATCTCTAGAGATTTATTACAGGATTAAGTCTAAAAAATAGGAAGGCAAACTATCTCTAGTAACACTTTGGGTCAAAAAGAAATATGTTCCTATCACTACCACTGATGTCTCTGTCATCTCCTTTACCATTAAAACAAAACAAAAACTCTTACTATAAACCACTTCATTCAAATAATTCTTCAACTCCCATATTCCAGAAATCATATTATAGTGGTGGTTTTTTGGGGGCAAGGGGAAACACATCTCTTATCTCATTTGATACTTAAGAACCCAATGAATTGATAATGCTGGAATCATTATATTCAATTTACAGAAATTCAAAGATACTCAGAGACATGCAACTGGAAAGTGTGAAAGTCAGGAGTTCAATTAATTTGTGCTGGTCTAAAGTCCTGGTTGTTTTTTAACCAAATTATCTAGGAGTCATAAAGACTTCTGTGCAAATGGAACAGGAGAATGGCATTAAATAGACTATCATACAGACATTTGCTGAACATTGATCATAACACATATAGCTTTAGAGAGTATTATACCCAGATGGATTAAATGCCTGGGGAACGGAAACATTACCCCTCTTTCCTGCCTGACTATCATTCTCAAGAGTGGGACAATCAGCAGAACTCTATCTCTTCTCTAAGAGGAAAGATACAGTCTATCTGGATTGAAAATCTGACCGCTGCAACTACACTGATCAGTCATAATGAAGTCCTGAATGTTTCCTCCTCCTCCTCCTTCTCTTCCTCCTCATTCATTGCTCACAATTCTTCTATAAATTGAAGATTGTGTCTGCCAATCTCAGAATATTCATTAGCAACATTCCTTTAAATATCCTGAGAAAGTGAGGGCAGGCCAGAGCACAAACATCTAAGCTGTGACACTAATACAGGTGACCATGAACAGGAACTGGGCAGCTCCCACAGCATTCTCTTCATATATCACCATACCATCTAAAGTGCCATATGCTATTATTTCTCATCCACTCATTCACTTAATTTCAATCCACATTTTCTAGGCACTTATGATCCAGACACTATGTAAGGGGCTAGATATATAAAGAAAAACACAAAACATTTCCTAACCTTAAAGAGCTATTTGAGAGCACAACATGCTAATAGCTAAGTAAATGCAAGGAAATCTGAGGAGTTAGAGAGCTTTGGGAATTAGGTTGATTAGGAAACTAGCATGGAAAAAGATAATATCTGCCCAATTTTGAATAAAGTCAAGGATTCTGAGAAGCAAAGATATGGAAGGTCATGGTAAGCATAGGACATGACACATGCAAACACATGAAGAAATGCTAGCTTGAAAGAATAGAGAATAGTATGAAATAAGGCTAGCAAGGTGGTTTGGAGGCAATATAGACATTGAATGCCAGGATGGGGAGTTCATATTGCAGAGGTAAAAGGGAACAGTTTGATGGTTTTTGAGGAGAATGGCATGTTGAGATGAACGCCTTGGGAACATAGGAACATTAAATGAAGCAGGTTTCAGAAAAGGAAAATAGCTGGGTTTGTCTGGAACGAGAGAATGTGAAGAAGTACTGGGAGATAAAACTGGAAAGATGGGCTAGAGAAAAACTATGGAGGGCTGTGAATGTTAGGAACAGGTATCTGAACTTTATGCATGCACAAAGACAATCTATTTAATACTTTTCTGTTCTAGGCTAATTACACACCATTTCAAAGTCCGATTCTTGTTGTACAGCAAAATAACTGTATGGACAAGTATACATATATATTGTATTTAACTCACACTTTAACATATTTAACATGTATTGGTCAACCTGCCGTCTGGGGGAAGGGGTGAGGGGAAGGAGGGGAAAAGTTGAAACAGAAGGTTTGCAATTGTCAATGCTGAAAAATTACACATGCATGTATCTTGTAAATAAAAAAGCTATAATAATAATAAAAAATACTTTTCTGTTCTGTGCTATGGAACAACACAACCTGTAGGATTGCTGAACCAAGGAAGAATAAGTGTTGTACAAGAGAAAAGGCAGTTCAAGGAGTAGCAAGAAAAAAGGCAGGGAGAGTCACAAACAAATATATCCTGATCAACAAATATTGATTGGACACCTATTATGTCAGTCACTGTTTATAAATCTAACAGAGGCAAGGCTCTGGAGGTAGCTCTGGCAGTGTCAGTAAATACATTATTTGCCATGTTTCTGCTCTGTCTTTCCTTCTAGCTGCTACCTCCTACTGCCTAGTCAAAACTCTCAATAGAATCAATTTCATCATCTCAGAATTAGTATTATGAGTTTAGAATTGGAAGAAACTTTAGTCCGTTTAAAGAACTCCCCTCATTTTATGGAGAAGGAAATGAAGAACAAGAGTGATTAATTATTCCAATGTCACATAGATAGCAACAGAGTCAGAATTTGAAGATAGACCTTATAATTTTTAATCCATTACACTTTTCACTACACCATGCTGTTTTCTGGACCATGCTCTGCATTAAATGGTGAAATAATTTAGGCTGGCTTGAAAGTTAAAGAAACAGTCCATCATTTACCTGTTAGACTAAGATTTAAAAGATATCATATAGGGGTAGCTAGGTGGCGCAGTGGATAGAGCAACAGCCCTGAAGTCAGGAGGACCAGAGTTCAAATCTGACCTCAGACACTTAACACTTCCTAGCTGTGTGACCCTGGGCAAGTCACTTCACCCCAACAGCCTCAGCAAAAAACAAAACAAAAACAAATATATGCTATATTTATGCATTCATCATATAATTTTTATAGATATAATATATGTGCTATATATGTAGATACTACATTTATATGTATATATATGCTACATTTTACATAATATGTACCTATGTGTGTGTGTGTGTATATATGTGTGTATACACATACTTCATTTTTACATAAATACTAGCCATAATCACTGGGCATTGCTTAGATCAAACTGAGACTTGTTAAAGACTGCATCCAGATTGTCCTGATCTACATCTTGCCACTGGACCCAGGTGGTTCTGGAGGGGAACAGCCCTCCTACACTTAAATCTAATTCACTTGCATGTCATAGTATCACTTCCCTGTTGTCATGTCTTATTCAAGAACAAAGGACAAACAACAACATACATACTTACACAGATATATATATATATATACACACACATAGGAACAAATCGATATTCTGTATTTGCATGTGCATCTATCTGCATATGTATGGATATAGATTAAAAACATCTATGAATATAAAACTGACAAGCATGGAACATGTGGAAATGCCAAACTAGTCTTTTATAAATCTGCTTCTGGAGGAGGATAACAATGTTGCCTAGAGACTTGCATCTACTTAGGAAATGTTACCATTCACCCAGAAAAATTCCCAGGAACAATGAGCGTGCTGCTGATTTTTATGGGCTCCCTCGTGCGTTCTACCACTGACAAGCATTCATCACTATTGCCTCAGCGGTGACCCTGGAATCTTGCAAGAGCAGCCTCGTTGGACCTTGTGGTCCTGAGTTAAGAGAATAGGGTAGGGAAAAGCTAATGTTGTCAGTGCTTACAGAAAAATACAAGGCTGGCCACTGTGCGATTAAGCAATGCTAAGCTAGGGTCTGTCTCTTTGCCTCATGGGCTAGAGGATCAGTGTTCAAGTTCACGTTACAAAATGTTGGAAATAATTACACAAGAAAGGCTAAATGTATGAAGAAGAGACTCTGATAGTGGTCAGCCACCCTTGAACTCCAAAGCCTTGAAATAACCACTCATTGGGCATAATTAATTTACTTCCTGCCCTCTGAAATATGCTGAGAGATCCATTCTCATCAAAGATGTGCAAAGATGCAAAGATGTGCATTACCTTACACTGTGCTGACCTACTGCCCTTTCCCATCTACCTTCTTATAAGCTTATGAGAAATGTAAATATAAAGGACAAAAATCAATTAAGAGATCACTCATCGTGATAGAGACCACTATACTGTGATATTTCTAAGGGACCACTATGGCGTCTTCCAGCTCTAAAAATCTAGAAATATATGAATTCTTGAGTTGTACTCTTTTGTTGTTGATATTGTTTAATCATTTTAGTCATATCTAACTCTGTGATCCCATTTGGGGTTTCTTGGCAAAGATTCTGGAGTGTTTACCATTTCCTTCTCCAGCTCATTTTCACAGATGAGGAACTGAGGCAAACAGGTTAAGTGACTTGTCTATGATCACACAGCTAATAAGTGCCTGAAGCCAGATTTGAACTCAGGAAGATAAATCTTCCTGACTTCAGGTCTGGCACTCTATTCAGTTGCCTTTTAGCTCTGTAACTGATATATGAAGAACAATAAATTCTTAAAATGTACAAAGTAACAGGGTATATATATATATATATATATATATATATATATATATATATATATATATATATATATATGTTTATATGCCCTGGAGAGGAAAGACTGATTAATGGAAGACTTGGAGTATGCAGAGTTCTTGGAATTTATAGTGGCTTATACCTGTTCCATATTCACATGGCGGTTTTTGAGGCTGTTTCCAGAAATACATGATAATGAATAATGGAAAAACTCTCCCCTGGCCTCTTTTAGAGTATGCACGGGAATTCTATGACCATTTCTTGTATAGTGACTACATAATGATAGAAAACATTTTAATTGGCTGCTGAATCAGAAAATATATGACAAGATAAAATGGATGCATATTTAATCACATAAAGAGGAAGGGATAAGCAATAGACAGTTCAAGCATTTTGTGAGAATATGTTCAACGTAAGAAAAAGAAAAAGAAAAAAAGAAAAAAAACAGAGAAGCAGACTCTATCCTCCAGCTTCACTTTACAGACATGGATAGATCTGGGATAGATTTTTATATCAGACCATTAGCAAGACATAAATAAGAGAAGGCATGGCTAGATTTGAATTTGCATTACTAAAGGAAGTGTGGCTATCAATGAACTCATGGACTCATCAATATACACTTCTAGATTTAGCGTGTATCTGTTTATGAAGAAAGTTGACACCCGAATCTTGTCCTGAAATAAAGACTGAGTTCAATTAATTCTATTCCTGGAAATCTACAGAACAAGCTGACATATTGATATCAGCTTTCAATTAAACAATTATCAGAATAAAAGGTATAATGTGTGCAAAAATGAATTAGTCTTTCAAGAAATACCTTCCCATCGTATAAATAGATGAGTCATTCCTTGATTTATCTATAACTTAATTGTTTTAGTAATTCAATTCTTCTTAAATATATGAGTACAAACAAGGGAAGAATGAAAAAAGAAAGCTTTAATTAATCTTCATTTCTAAATTCCATATCTTCTGTAAAGGAAAATGTCAACCTAGTACAACTCTTCTGTTACAAATTATAAGAATTACCAATTAGGATCGTTACATAGAAGTAGATATATTTGGGATCAGACTTTCAGCTGCAAGTACCTGAGACAATCCAATTTATTCCTTTTAATTTACACATGGAGAAACTGAGAGCTAGAGAGATTAACTGACTTGGCCAAAGTCCCTAGGAAGATTAGGTTGCATGAATGCATGAATACAATTTTGGGCTTTGGTACAAAAGAAGATAAAATAGGAATTCTCCTACGTTCACAATAAAAAACTTCATCTTCTGGAGGACATAAATGGAGACTGTGGGGGCCTCAAAAGCAATGGTTTCTTTTTTTTAAATGGCCTTAGCATAGCATGTCAAGAAAGTTGTGTAATGAAAAATTCATAGATTTCTAGAATTTTAGAGCTGGAAGACACCATAGTGATCCCCTAGAAATATCACAGTTTAGAAAAGGATTTAGAAATAGAAGAGCAAATTCAAACAAAACTTCTGTTATTTAATATCTTTGTACTTTGGGAAAATCAATTAACCTGTCTAAGGTAGTTGTCTCATCTATAAAATAAAAGGATTTGATTAAATGATCTCTAAAGTCCCTTCCGGGTCTTTGAGAATTCTGGGTCATCTTCTAGACATGATGAGACAGTGGAACAGGATTTTAATGGAGAATGTTTTACATGCCAATGTAATTTTAAGAAGTTTACAATGTAGTTTTAGCTGAAAAATACTAGTTTCCACCTGCCTAAAAGGATTGTTGTGAACAAAAAAAAGAAATTGAGGCCAAGAAAAGTGACTTACCCAAGGTCACACAGTTCAGGAGAATATTCTACACTGGAAAAGCAACTGTTGTAATGATGATCAACTGTGAAAGACAACTATTTTGATCAATCAATACAAAGATCTACAATAATTCCAAAAGATTCATGATAAAAAATGCCATCCATTTCTCTCCAGAGATAGAATTGATGGAATTGAGTGCAGATAGAAGTATTTTAAAAATAAATATTTTTTGGCTTTCTTTTTCATAACACAGATAACATGGAAATATTTTTGCATGACTTCATATATATAATGGGTATTATATTTCTTGCCTCTTCAGTGGGGAAGGAGAGAAAATCTGGAATTAAAAAGACCTTTTTCTTTCTTTCTTTTTAAATAATAGCTTTTTATTTTCAAAATACATTGACAAATAGTTTTCAACATTCATCTTTGCAAAACCTTGTGTTCCAAATTTTTCTCCCTCCCTTTCCCTAACTCCCTCTCCTAGATAGCAAGCAATTCAATAAATGTTAAACATGTGCAATTCTTCTATATATATTTCCACATTTATCATGCTGCACAAGAAAAATCACATCAAAAAGGGAAAAAAATTTAGAAAGAAAGGGGGGAAAGCAAGCAAACAACAAAAGTGAAAATGCTAAGTTGTAATCCACATTCCATTCCCATAGACTCTCTCTGGATGAAGATGGCTCTCTCCATCACAAGTCTGTTGGAACTGACCTGAATCACCTCATTGTTGAAAAGAACCAAGTTGATCACAGTTGATCATTACATAATCTTGTTGCTACTATGTACAATGTTCTCTTCGTTCTTTTCACTTCATTTAGCATCAGTTCATGTAAGTCTCTCCAAATCTTTCTGAAATCATCTTTTCATGATCAGCAGAAGCTAATCATGAAAAGATGTTTTCCTTAAATATATTACACACACACACACACACACACACACACACACACACACACACACACACATATCCCAAAACAAACAAAAAGTTATTCAGATAGTGGCAGAGTCAAGATTAGAACCCTAGACTTGATTTAAATATATTAACTTTATTTCCTATGATAAAGGGACAGGCCAACCTACAAACAAGGTGAGATTTGAACTTGGCTCTTCCTGGCTCTAGCATCTAGGTCTCTATTAATTATGCCATACTATGTCTCCAGACTACTACCTAAGTCCAGCAACCCTGTTTAACCCAGAGGTGAAAGCCTTACCCAATAGTTATTCTACAGGAAAATGCAACATTTTTATCTCCTGATGTCACAAGAGATTTGCTTGGCCCTTTTCTCACATCTACCTTCATTCTCAATATGATTATGGATTTTTATAGCATATGTAATATCAGATATACACATATATGTGCTTGTCTATGTACCAAAAAGGATAAAGCAATTTAGATATTTATTTTCTAGCTGATAAATTTTTGAAAATTGGAATCCCATGTCTTCAGTGATTTGCCCTAATTTTTCCCTCTCCCAGTTTCCCACACATAGTTATACTGTTGGGATGGGGCAGGTTATTCTTGATGAAGCCATGCTGGCTCTATAGTGGGCACTGACTTACTTTCTAAGTTTGCACAAACCATCTTTTTAATAATATGTGTTGATATTTTTACAGTAATAAAGATCAAGTTCTCCAAGGCTTCTGACTTCAAACCTAGAATTGGTTCCTACTGCTTCTAATTATATAATCTGTAGTAGATTCTAGGATAATAAAAATGAAATAAAATATGGACTGTCCTAAAGGAGTGGTTACCTAAATGAAGTCTTGAAGGAAATCAGGGAGGCGAGGGGGATGGGACTCTATATTACAATAATAAAGGATGGCATAACCACAAAAATGGAATGCAAGATAAAAACCAGGAACTATGAGTACAACTTCTTTGGAATAAAAGTACATGAAGCAGAGAGATACGAGATGGCTTTAAAAAAAAAAAAAAAGTCATTTGGGGCCAAATTATGGATAGCCTTGAATAGTAGGAGGAAGAGTTTGGACTTTTTTCAGAACATGATGGGGAAATACTGAAGGTTTTGTTTTGTTTTTAATAGAGGAATGATGTGATCTGAGAGTTCCATTAGTAAGATTACTTTGGCTTTGATATGAAAAATGGGAAAGGAAAAGAGCCAGTCAGATCAATTAGGCAGTTATTAAAATAGTCCAGGTGAGAGGTAATGTAGTCTTGAAATAGGGTTGTGGATCAGTGAGTGAAAAATAAGAGACAGATGCAAGAGATATTTTGGAGGTAGAATTGACAGGACTTGGCAACAGAGTAAATGTGGGGAAAGAGAAGGAAGAGAGAGAGAGAGGGAGAGAGATGAGCTGAATAGGAATAAAGTTTCAAGACTGTGTGACTGAAATAGTCAACAGGGTGGGGGGAGTTTTTGGCAGCATGAGGGAAGATGAATTCATTTTTAGATATATTGTTTGAGGTGATGGCAGGAGAACATCCCACTGGAACTGTCCAGCTGGAAGTTGTAAACTTAGGACTGGAGGTCTGGGAAGAAGACAAAAGAATTGTTATCAAACCATAAGAACTGATTTGATAGTTAAAGAGGTTTTATCTAGAGAAGTGCAATGGGTAAAAAAAAAAAAAAAAGTTTAAAAAGTGGAAGAAAAATAAGAAACCAGTAAACAGAGAAGCAGGAGAACCATAGAATGGATCTAAGATCATCAAAGTCAAAAGGAGTAGAGAATATCAACTGGAGGGGATGAATAGTATCAAAGTATACAGAGAGAACCAAGAGAATTAAGGTTGAAAAAATCTGGATTTTTCTGTAAGGAAGTTATTAAGGATAGTGAAGAGCAGTTTTGGTGGAATAATATAGAGGAAAGCTAGATTGAAAGAGGCTGAAAAATAAGTGAGGGAATGATGAAAAAACAAAGGGAGAAGTGAGTATAGATTACTCTTCTAAATGTTTTACAATAAAAGGGAGAGAGAAGAGAATAGGAATTGAAAGAATAGGATTGTCATAGGAAGGAATTTTTAGAAGAAATATGAGTAAGGGAAAGGATTAAAAGAAGAAAAAAAGAAGAGATGCTTGAGAAAGAAAATGATACAAGGTGCTAGAGGAGTACCCCACAGAAGAATAAGTATAAAATCCTATTGTATTTTTTTTTTGTTGATTACAAAGAAATATTTCACTTAGTAGAGTAAAATATAGACTTAAAGCCACTCCTTTAAAAGTTGACACCCAAGTATATCTTAATATGCCATAAGATTCCTTGATTAAATGAACTAAATAGCTTCATTCAATGACCCACTCATACCTCTACCTTTGATTATTACCATCAAATGAAACATAAGATATGAAGATATATGATCACCACTGTAAATTAATTCAATTCAACTCAATAAACATTTATTAAGTGCCTATAGTGAACAAGATACTGTGCTAAGTGCTAGGAATACAAAAAAAAAAAAAAAAAAAAAAGAAAGAAAGAAAGAAAGAAAGAAAGAAAGAAAGAAAGAAAGACAGTCCCTACCCTCAAGGAGTTTACTATCTAACGGGGAAGACAAGTCAAAAAAGGATGCTGTAAAGGGAAGATGGCTTGGTGAGTACTGCACTTTGATGACACATCTTGTTCCATAGCAGAGCTGCAGATGAAAAGTGGAGTAATTTACAAAATCCAAGTTCTGCCATCTATAAAGGAAAGCTTTAAAGAGAATTTAGTGCCCAAGTTATCCAGGATATGAAGGCTTGGATGTATTACTATCTATAACAAGGATGTAACATCCTCATCACACAGCCTCTGAAGTGTGTTAGTGAGAGTTCCAGAAGGCAGAACTGGATATAAGTAGAAACTGAAGGGAGGGTAGATTTTGACACAATTAATTCGGACTGAAATAAAATGGATTATTCAAAGTCATGAACTTTCTATCACCATGTTTTTTTCTCTCATTAGATTGTGACCTCCTTCAGGGTAGGACAATTTTTACCTCTCTTTGCAACCTCAACATTTAGCACAATGCCTGATACTTAGGAGACACTTAATAAATGTTTGTTAACTTGACTTTAAACATATACTAGGTGAAGACGTAAGTGATTGCTGCACTGATAGAACATAGGAATAGAAGCCCTCTAATGCTTTATGATTCTATGGTTCCTCTATTCTCGAATATTAAGTATACATAGTGTTGCCAAGCAATTCTGTGTGTTCAGTACCTGGACAAATATAATATTTTAGACAACTTTAAGTACTACTTCCTATGAAGCAAGTTTCTAAACTCCTATTTGCATTGGTGGCGGTCCTCAAAATTGGCTAAATAGTCCTGAATCAAGTATCTAGGGGTAACTCTGAAGGCTGCTGAAGTTTCTGTTGCTCAAATTTAATTAATTTGTAGGTAGGATATTTACTAACCAAATTATTATAAAAATGTCCCTTCAAACAAGAGGCACAGTTTCCCCTCACACACACACAATATTTTGGGGAAAGTGGATTTACAATGTAGCCAAAGAATAAACTCACATGGCTTGGTTACTGGAAGTCCTTTTCTTCCTTCATAGAGTTTTCTCTTTGGGTGTGACTCTCTACTGTCTTCTGAGGACTGGGGTCTTTGGAGAATTCTAAAGCTGCTTTTCTGCTAATGTCTGGTTTGTCCTTGGGCATCTCTCAGCTCCTGATGCAGACACTGACATTAGCCACTGCTGCTCTAAGGACGCTGTTATCGATTAAAAACTTAAGATGCTCTGACCTTTTGAAGTTCCCAGTGGTGTGAGTTGTTAGTGAAGGAAAAACTAACTTCTTTAGGAAAGAAAACATCTCTTTTCTTCTTCCTTCTATAGACCTCCAAAGGTAATTTCCTCTTTGAAGTGAGTCCTTGCCTACTGGATTCAACCACTATGACTGACTTGCTGTTGGAGCAATCAAACTTCCAAAATAATTTGCTTTTTAATCCACACTCACAAGGCATGACCAAGTCTCTCTAATCACAAGATATTTCCTTTGCAGCAGCATCCACTTTCATCCAATGAAGCCTTTCAGATAGATGAAGGACTTATTCACATCTTGTTCATTTTCCATTGATTGTTTCAGTTGAGATTCCTGAGCCTTCTGCAATTGCTCGGAGTGGGAGTGAACACCCTCTTCATCCCCACTACTACATTTTTATTGGGAAGGAACACATAAAAGAATAAAAGAAGGATTGTAATTCCCATTGCAAAACCATAAGTGTCACTTCTGCTTTAAAAAAAAAAATCTACAAAATTAGAGTACCCTTTGCCCAAGTATCTCCTGATGTTTCATCATGCCTCTCAATGAATTCCTTGCCTATAGTAATAAAACAATATTGTCCTGAAGTTTAAGACCCCTTCCAAGCTCCAAACTTCTTTTTAATCTAATTTAATTTTTTATTTACCATCTGTCTGTCTAGAAACTATATACCTCCAGAGGTTGCATGAATTATTTCCTGCTTCCAGGATATAATGCATTTAGTAAGCTACTGAAGACATGTATTTCCCATAGGCTAGAAGGGACAGGGAGAGGAAACTGAAGTCACCTTTAAACAAGATAACATTTTTAGGATGTTTCAATATTTTTAATATTGAGGTTTCCTCTTACAGGCCAGATTATCCCTACTGATCACTGTGTCTTATTGATTATTTTAACATACTTGGAAATGAGAAAATTACATTTTTCTGAGAGAATAGAGAGCCTTATGACACTAAGTGTGACAGTGATGTGACAAAAACTGATAACATCTTTTGCTAAATAAGAAGAAATTCTTGCATGTATCTGTCAGCCATTAAGAATTAGAAATCTGTGTAATCCAATTTTCCAAAGATCATAGCAGATATTTATAATAGATAATAGATTGAGAGTTAAAAGATACTTTAAAGATCATCCAATATAATCTCCTTATTTTATTGATGAGGAAAAAGGTCCAGAAATGATTTGATTAAGGTGACACAGAGTGGCTAAGTTAGGATTTGAATGTGAAGTCTTCTGTAAAAAGAGGGGGTTAGAATAGATGATTTCAAAGATCCTATCCAACTCTGAATCTATGACTCTGTGACTCTTGTTGATGAAAATAAGAAGCTTATCCTAATCTTCCACCAATCAGTATTCTTTCACTTTCCTTCTAGCAGATGACATCAGAGGCTACCAATGCATCTGAAAGTATTGTTACTGATCATTTTAGTAAATCTTTGAATTTCTGAGAGCCATGAGTTCATCAGAAAAAAAAAAAAGTCTTTATGAATAACTGAGGGAAATTAGAAATAAGAATTAAGAGAGGTCTACATAAAAGTTGGTAACACAACCTACCTACCAAAAATGTGATGAATTGCATTGTTAGGGACTTGATCCCTCTTGGGAGCTTGTTTGAAAATTCTCAATTGGGGGCAGCTAGGTGGCGCAGTGGATAGAGCACCATCCTTGAATTCAGGAGGACCAGAGTTCAAATCTAATCTCAGACACTTAACACTTCCTAGCTGTGTGACCCTGGGCAAGTCACTTAACCCCAGCCTCAGGGGGGAAAAAAAATTCTCAACTGTCTAAAAAAAGAATTCATATTTTCATTCTATCATATGATCTCCATGACGAATAATAATAGGAAAAATATACAAGGTAAGGAGGGAAGGAAAGTGATTTGAATGCATTTTGTTAAAGAAGATTAATTGATAGAGAAGAAGAATTGCCTGGAGACAAAAGAAAGGGGTTGAATACTATCTCAGACACTTGTAAGATACTTGTATAATCATGGGCAAAGAACTTAAGAACTCAGCTTCTGTTTCCTCATCTGTAAAATGTGGGAAATAATGCTTGTATTACCTATCTCATAGGATCACTCTTAGTAAAGGACTTTGCAAACTTTAAAGTACTACATATAAATAAATTGTTGTACTAATAGTTTAAATTTTATCATTCTGCACATTTTTCACTACATTGCTATAGCTTCTATTTTTAAAAAATTGTTTGGTGCTTTAAATTAGCTTGATTCCATTATCTCTCATATCATTCTTTAAAAAAAAAAAAAAAGTTTACCTGGATTTTGTTTGTAAAATTCTCTTATTTATGAATAATAGAATTTACCTTGCTCTCTAAGGTGATTAAAACAAAATTAGGCAAGCATGCAGTGAATAATAATGTTAGGTTCCAACAACTTCTCTGTGGACTTTCCCTAGGAGACAGTGTTCAGTATTTCTAAACCCTAAGTTAAGAATCTTGACACCTTAGAGAAAGGCCCAAACTTCAAAGTAAAATTTTCAGCAACGATGTTCAAGAAGGGTTACTGAGCAAATCTTTTTTAGCCTTCTTAATTGTTGGACAGATCTCTTCCACACTCTGTAGGAGGCATTCAAGGAATGTTTTTGATGAAGATAGGAAAAGACACAAAGATGAAATGGAAACTTCAATTTTCCTTGTATGGAACCAAGGAAAACCAACCACGGATCTGGATACACTAAAGAGCTCCATGACATCTTCTTGTGAGTGGCTGTTCTGCAAGGAAATTCTGAATAGAATGGCTACAGCTTATTTGGGACTGCATATATTGCCTACATCTAATAAGCAAAATGTGGAGAAAATACTCTGTGAAGTAAATACCACCTTGCCCAGGTTCAACATGAGCTAGTCCCTTACCTTAGAATTCCTCTTTAAGAGTCCCATAGACACCCACCCAAAGGATGGTTTCTTCAGCTTTCACAGGATTTCAGACCAGTGAAGAACAAACATACATCCATTTGGAAGTGTCTTAGGACCAGGAAGCCAGGTGGAGCAGCCATTCATTATTAGTTAAAGCTATCTGCAGAGTGTTAACTTTGATTTTTGTGAATACTTAAAATACTCACACACACACACACACACACACACACACATACACACACACACACAACTCTAAGCAATTAAGGTTTGCTTTGTTAGTGTGTTTCACTTGTCAAATCATAGGAATCCTTTGAATTTACTAGCTCAGACTAAGACATTGATGTATCATATTTTTTTCCTATTATTATGACTAAGTAGTATCTATATGAAAAGTGGGGCTGTGACATTAAATTAACATCATGCTAAATTAATTCTCTCTTCCCACTTCTGTCCTATGACTAACAGATTTATATGGTGGGAGAAATATGCCAAAAGTGACAGTAACTTTCATGGAAAGCTGTGCTGTAAAGCATATGTGGAATCGTTGTAGTCTATATAGAGCAATATGCAATATGTAAACTTCTCTTTGGGGCATTTAAAGTACTTAAACCAGGCACAGTGGGGCAATCTGTAAATTATCAAAAAGACAGAAGATGAATAGTCTCATTAAGTAAGCAGTTTTGAGCTAGGGGGAACTAGAACAACCAAGTGTTTTTTTGGTTTTGGTTTGGTTTTTTGCTGAGGCAATGGGATTAAGTGACTTGCCCAGAGTCACACAGCTAGTAAGTGTCTGAGACCAGATTTGAACTCTGGTCCTCCTGACTTCAGGGCTGGTGCTCTATCCACTTCGTCACCTAGTTGCCCCAAACAACCAAGTGTTAACCTAAGTCAAGCATCTGCATAGTGAGCTTCCAGGACTAGGGGGCCACCAGATTGCCTAAAGAGAGGCAGTTTAAAATGGAGAAAGTCAAAGCTAGTTTGCCTCAAGATTAAGCCCATGAATGGGCTTTACACTTCCAAACTGAGTTAAATAGGGAAGCTTGGTCTTTTATTATTATTATTATTATTATTATTATTATTATTATTATTATTAAAGTTTTATTTACAAAACATAGGCATGGATAGTTTTTCAACATTGACCCTTGCAAAACTTTCTGTTCCAAAATTTTCCTTCCCTCCTCCACCCCCTCCCCTAGATAGCAGGTGGTCCAATACATGTTAAATATGTTAAAATATATGTTAAATCCAATATCTGTATACATATTTATAATTATCTTGCTGCACAAGAAAAATCAGGTCAAGAATCTAGTACGTTTATATGTGTGTATGTATGTGTGTGTATGAAAATCATAACTTGAAAACGAATTTCTTTAGCCACATGCTAGTTTAATGCTATTGAAAGAAAGGATACAATAGACATGTGAAAGCATCAAGGAGCTGAGCTATCCTCTGAATGTTATCAGTCAATTAATAAGCAATTATTAAGTGCCACTATGTGCCAGGCACTGTGCTACAGTCTTTTGTAAATTATCTACCATTATCTTAATAATAGTTATGTAATTTAATTGTGTACAATTGATTTACAAATATGAACTTGATTTTCTGATCTGTAGTCCTGATATCTAGATTTATAAACCAAATAAGGAAAATCTTCTGGAATATAAAGTAAGGGAGAGATATAAAAGTGGGATTATAATACATCTCAATACTGTATTTTGTTTTAAATTTTAAGTATTTTGTATTGATTTTTAGGGGATATCTCAATTATTTAGGAGTTTACAAGTTATCATGGCTTACAATCTAAAATGACATACCTGAATGCTAGGCACGCAGAGTTCCAGTACAGAGAGCTCATTGCTTCCCCTTCAAATGTCCCTGTTTCTATCGCGGGTACCCCATCCTGCCAGTCGCCCATTTTTGTAAAATCATAGTAATTCTTGACTCTTCTCTTTATCCCACCTCTCAACCAACCCCCATTTCCTATTCCCCATCATAACTAAAAAGTTGCCAAGTCTTATCAGTTCAACATTTTTTTTCACATTTCTCTTCATTTCTCCAATAATACAGTCTCTCTGCATAGTTCAGGACCTCCTAACTTCTTTTTAGAACTACTATAATCTCCTCCTTATTGATCTTCATTTTTCCAGGGTCTCTCATCCAAGCAATCCCTCTCAAACCAGACAAAATAATCTTTCTGAAGTACAGGTCTGCCCATATTAGACCCTTGCTCAGAAGCTTTAAATGTGGCTCTCCACTTCCTTTGAAGACAAAATGCAAACTCCTTAACCTGGCTCTGAAGGTCCTTTACAATCTGAATCCTTCCTTTGTTTCCAGCTTGATTCCAAGTGAAAAGAGGGACTAGAGAACCTTGTATTGGTAAGGATTGCAACAATTTTTAAATGAAAAGAGAAGCATGATAGTGTCTGGCCAATGAGACCAATCCTAAGAGCATGCCCAGGGGACCCACATATATATTTGCTGAGCCTACTTCTGGAAGTATGATGATGTGAAATGGAAGGGTCCAGCCCTCCACTTCAGGGCAATTCACTAAACCTATTACTTTACTTCATGAACTCCATATTCCAGCCTAACTGGACTATTAGCAATTCGCTTTACTCAATACTATTTCTCACTTTTAAGCATTTCCATAAGCCATTCTCTGTTTCTGCAGCACACTCCCTCTTCATCTCTGCTTCTTAGAATCCTTGTCTTTCTTCAAGGATTAGCTGTTCCCCTCCCAGTTGATTTATTTTTTATTTTTTTAATTTTTTGGACTAGGTAAAAGAGGCTGTTCTTTGACTAATTTCTTACCCAGTCTTAATCACTGATTGGGCGTTGCCTCAGTCAAACTGAGACCTGTTAAAGACCTTAAATAGGCCAAAGTCTCCGACGCATCCATTTCCAGCTGTTTTGATCTAGACTGGATCCCTCTGGAAAAGAAAATGAGGCTGTTGATTTTGCATCACCCTCCCTCACTTAAATCCAATAAACTTGTATGTCATGGCATCTCCTCCCTAATGTCATGGTCCTTTTTGAGAATGAAGGACAAAAAAACAATAATTATGGTACTACTTCCTATGGGGAGTCTTCTCTTAATGCCTTCAAACTCTTCAGTTTTCCATATACTGTACTTATTTATATGAGTTGTATCTGCTTCCATTTAGATTATCTCCACCCCCTACCTTGTTATCTTACATGCAGCTGATATTTAACACACATTTGTTAAATTGAATATGACCTATTGTCAAATGTCAAAATAATCTTTCAGCCAAATATTGCAAAGTATATGATAGTCAGGATCTTTCAAATCATCAATCTATATCTGAAGGGACCTTAGAAGTAATCTAGGTCAACTTTCCCCTCCTCTCTCCCATTAGCTGAAAAAATTGAAGCCTAAGATCACAAAGATAGCCACGGTCAAGATATGAACTCAAGTTTTCTTTGTCCAAAATCAAATATTGTGATACATATGCTATATAATTCAAAATATCAACAAGAAAAATAAAAAAAGCAGAAAATAGGTAATTTTAGGGAAATTTCTTTTTAGATAAAATCTAAAGAGTGAGGTGGCTATGAGACTTTATGATTACATAGTCACTTCTGCACCAAAAGCTTTCCCTAGACTGGGTCACTAGTGTAGAGAACCAGCTTCTTATATACTTTCTGGAGATTGTCTCATATCAATTGCTTTGTTTATCCTATTGTTAGTCTGTTTTGGAAACACCCTTCTACGCTCCCTGTGACTCATAGGTTAAAGAGGGTGAGTAATCCTTCTGGAACTTCTTTAGACCGGGAGGGACCCCTCCCATTCTACTTCCTGTCTTTTTAAAAAAAAAAAAAAGGACAAGATAGTTCATTTTTCTACTCAACAATCATCATGGCCCCAGGATGGAAATCTCTGAGTTCTAATGCTCTGTTTGTAATTAGATTGACTTAGTGGTTTTTAGTTCCATAAAATTAGTATCAGAATATGATTGATTTAAATACACATATAGCCTCAAACCCTACTGACCTCACTTCATGATATAAAAATGAAAAAACATGACCTAGTTTCTGAAGTGCCATTAGTTCATTGGATTTTTATTAATATAGATAGGGATGGGGGAGAAAGGGGAAAGAGTCTTATTTTTCTCATTTCACAGGCTTGAACATTTCTTTTTTTTTTAAGTAGTATAAGCCAAACTGTGCATATTGTTTAATCTAGCAGTGTTTTTATTGGGCTTATATCCCAAAGATTTTTTAAAAAGGGAAAGGGACCCACATGTGCACAAATGTTTGTGCAGCCCTTTTTGTAGTGGCAAGAAACTGGAAACTGAGTGGATGCCCATTAACTGGGGAATGGCTGAATAAATTGTGGTATATAAATGTTATGGAATATTATTATTCTGTAAGAAATGATCAGGAAGATGATTTCAGAGAGGCCTGGAGAGATTTATAGGAACTGATGCTGAGTGGAATGAGCAGAAGCAGGAGATCATTGTATAGAACAAGACTATATGATGATCAATTCTAATGGACGTGGCTCTTTCCAACAATGAGATGATTGATTCCAGTTCCAATGTTCTTGTGATGAAGAGAGCCATCTACACCCAGAGAGAGGACTGTGGGAACTGAGTGTGGACCACAACATAGTGTTTCCACTCTTTATTGTTGTTTGCTTGCATTTTGTTTTCTTTCTCATTTATTTTCTTTCTTGATCTGATTTTCTTGTGCAGCAAGAGAATTGTATAAATATGTTTACACATATTGGATTTAACATATATTTTAACATGTATAACATATATTGGATTGCTTGCCATCTAGGGGAGAAGGTGGGCAGAAAGAGTAGAAAATCTAAAATACAAGGCTATGCAAGGGTCAATATTGAAAAATTATCTGTGCATATGTTTTGAAAATAAAAAGCTTTTAAAAATATATAGTATGAGCTACTTAAAGTTCTTTCACCTAAAAAAATGTATATTACTTTTTTTTATTTAGAATTTTTTCCCACAGTATATA